>NC_051425.1:28976248-29003748 GCF_015228065.2 Penaeus monodon | reverse complement strand
TGAAACTCAAAATCAAGGGATCTAATTTTATCAAACAGGCACTGACTGATGCAACGGCCCTTCGGTGCGGCTGGTCAGTGGAAGGTCTACCCAGCCTGGGCCCACGTGGATCCTTCGATGTTGGTCATGCAACAGTTCAAAAAGGATGACTTGTCTTCGCCATAATGAGGTGTAAAATGCAGCAACCAAAACGCAAGATATTTGTCTTAGCGTTACAGCAGAGCCAACTGCAAAGCCTTTGGAAGACGAAAGATTGACCCCCAACGGTGAGCTGATCAGTCGAAGCAGGTGAACGAGGACTCCGGACACGTGGCCAGAGCTTTTTCTTGGAGACCCGAACCTGCGAGTCTCGGGTCCTTGCCATCGGGTTTAAAAATTTCCAGCAGCTCAGAGGCGAAATGAAGATGGTCTAATGCGTATTCAACAATAATCCAAAACATAGAAGAACGAATTTTGTCAACACTATTTCATCCAACCTCAGAGGGAATGGTCTTTAGGCTGTCTTTCTATACTATGCCAGCGGATGTCATGTCAGGGAATAATATTGACAAGCTGCTTAGACGTGGTGTCACTTGCCGTTCTTGCTTCTCCAGTCTGGTCAGCCGCGCCCGGGAAACCTTCAACCAGTGCGCCCCGGGCCTCTCCCGCGGAATTGACTATGAAGCAGCACCACCGAGAGCCGCATTGGAACGCGACTCAACGAGTGAAAGCAGTGCGGACGAGAATGCGATATGTACCCTCTCGGGGAAGTAATAGATGGCGGCGCGGGCATGACTATCGGGCAGGATGGAGGACATTCAAGTTATAAAAAGAATAAATCAAACCAAATCAAATAAGAATGTAGTTCTAGTAGTAGTATTCCCTACGACTTAATGAGGAATAAGTCCTTGAATGGAGTGCTCTTATGACTGACTCCTAAATTCACTGCGGTTTAGAAACAAAACAAGCAAGAGTTTATATCGCTGTTTGGACGAGGTGTCGCCTAACTTTCTCGCTTCGCCGATCTCTTCTCCAGTGCCGGATAGGAACTCATTTGTCTATATTTAAAGCTGCCTCCCTCTGCGGAACGGCCTACGGACTGGAAGCGAATGAACCGGTAAATGCAGCGGAAGGTATTGTGCCGCATGCATGCTGCAGGTTATGTAATGAATAGTGGCGTAAGTTTATAACGAAGGTGCGTCGGCCTCGCACGGCCGAGTGTCGGCTTTGGTGCCATCAGTAGGGTATGGGACGACGATGGCAGCTGGAAAAGCAATGTAAAAATAATTACATGCGGCCGAGTCCTATTCTGCTTGAAACAGATTACACGGATTTTAACGAAAATAAATCTTTAAAAAAACATGCGCAGATCCATATTTTGCATGCGGAACATATAGTCATATCTGTTGAACATAAATATGAACAGAATTAAACTTAAGTAAAGTAGATATAAAACATACAGATTCACGTGGCAGATTTTATTCTGAAGAAGACGACTGTCAATCTCACTGACCCAGATAAACTGAGCCTCTGGACTAGGCCACTTTCAGTCATTACCTCAGCTCAATTGCAAGTGGATTAAGCCAATTCAAAAATACCGAAAAGGCGCAATCAGAGAAAATCTGGCAACATAAAAGTGAAAAATAGTTTAAACTTCACTTTTTCAAAAACAAAATTTTGAGCAGTAATATAAAATACATATTTTCGCCAACACATCTTTTCATTACTTCTAAACAGAAGTAATGTTTAACTAAGACACACTTCTTCCCCACATAATGATGCAATTCATAAATGAAAGTCGCAGCTTCCAGTTCATACACAGATCTCAAGCATAAGTCAAGAAGTTTGAAAAAAATTACTTACCGCACCACCCGCTTTGACCCAGCGACTGACTATAGCTTCAATATACAATGAGTAATAATGAAAATAACAATAACAGTACTAAAACACTGCCTCAGTAATACCACTTGTATAAATTGTTTTGAATATTTTTTTTTGTAATTTGCGTTTGCGTTTGTGTGTCTCTAAGAGCGGGAGAGGGAGAGGGAGAGGGAGAGGGAGAGAGAGGGAGGGAGATAGATAGATAGATAGAGGGAGGGAGGGGGAGGAGATTAGGCCCTCTCTTCGAAAAAAAATCATAAGTATACTCTAAACACTAACCGCACAGAATATGCGTAATACCAGTGTGTGTGTGTGTGTGTGTGTGTGTGTGTGTGTGTGTGTGTGTGGTGTGTGTGTGTGTGTGTGTGTGTGTGTGTGTGTAGGTGTGTGTGTGTGGTGTGAGAGAGAGAGAGAGAGAGAGAGAGAGAGAGAGAGAGAGAGAGAGAGAGAGAGAGAGAGAGAGAGAGAGAGAGAGAGAGAGAGAGAGAGGAGGATAGAAGGGAGGGAGGGAGGGGAAGGGGGGGTTGAGGAGAGGGAGGGGGGAGAGGGAGGAAGAGAGGGAGGAAGAGAGGGAGGGAGAGGAGAGAGAGAGAGAGAGAGAGAGAGAGAGAGAGAGAGAGAGAGAGAGAGAGAGAGAGAGAGAGAGAGAGAGAGAGAGAGAGAGAGAGAAAGAGAGAGGGAGGAGGGAGAGAGGGAGGAGAGACGGAGAGAGGGAGGGAGGGAGAGAGGGAGAGAGAGAGAGAGAGAGAGAGAGAGAGAGAGAGAGAGAGAGAGAGAGAGAGAGAGAGTTGATTTAATTTGATAAATTATTTACAGAACAGTGTACATGCCTGCAAAAAGCCAGGGTAAGATACCAAAGTATCTATCCAACTGGCTGTGCTTCTATTCGTGTAGAGGGCTATTAGTCAAACATTATTGTTATATACATGCCTGATGAGCTGTGCTAATATCACTATATAAAAATATCACTTGGGTGGTAAAAAAACTTTTATATCACTAATCATGTCAAAGACAACACCAGTGTCTATAATAAAGTTAATATAACATCATACAAGTTGAAATCTGTGTACAGTACTATGATCGATACGGATGCAGTTTTTGTAGAATGGTAAGATTATGCGACTGGGCGTCTTGCCAAGTTGCCGTGGTGATATGAAACTGGTTTTTGCCTCCAAAAATGCATCCTGGACATAAGGTATGTGTATGATATCTATGCGTGTCTAGTTAAACGCAACCTGCAGTTCGCGACAGTCATGATAGGACTTTATAGGATGATCTATATCTGATGTGCCAGCAATACTTCGCAATGCCAAATATTACCATTTCGTCTTTTTTCATCTTATGAGTGGTCCATACTGACCCTCATAATCTCGAAGACAGCTAATAACACGTATTTCATGATGGAGAGATAGCGGCACAACATAAATGGATTTCATGGGAGAAAGTGAATCTGGCTAACGATCGCTCTGTCACAATGATATTCCGATATGAGAGGGTATTCAGTATAAGTGGACACCTTGGATACCTGTTCTGATAGTTAGACATTTCGGGAAGGATATTTCTAGTACCATGTTTTCTGCATTAAAACGCAGTGAGCTATGGAAAGCGCCTGGCTTCAGTAAAGACAAGTCAAGTGTCGCTGCTGCTCATACCTTTCTTAAGGGCATGATATATGGTACTGACTCGCATCAGTTGTGCTGTCCAGTGGTGAAATACCACACACTTTCTCAAAAACTATATCAGGAATTAGCTACACCTAATACTGTGCTCCATGAGGGACCAAGGAGGCATCCAGTAGACTTGCAAGTGGGGGAATGAATGAGGGGGATGTAGTAGCCATCTGATATATTTCAAGTAAGGGCTGTTAGTCCGTTTTTGAAGCAATGGATTTGGGCCGTTAGTGTACATATAAGCATGTACATGAGTCTGTGCCAAGGAGCAGTAAGTACTGCTTACTGAATGTTTAAATAGCTGCGTTTTCCAACATGAAGAACATAAGATATGAGCAGTTTAGTTTTACATTCTAAGTTGGGAATGTATGAGATGGAGTATCGAGGGCGGGTATGACTAAAATCTAGAAGTTATCATCGTTGAGAGAATATGTAGAGATTTGTGGTCGGGGTAGAATCTGCAGGAGTCTGAGCCAAGTATGTGTTAACTTGGATGACGCGACGTGAATAGAGCGGGGAGGTCTAGCTCTTTCCTCATGACGAGAACTTTGGCAGAGCAGGGCACAAGTATAATTCATGGCCTTGTTCTGTAAAAATTCAGGGGTTTGAGGGACTTGGTGAAACAACAAGAATGGCTGAATCGTCTATCATGCGACCGAAAAGGGAGATATACATCAAACTTAGAACTCGCAGGGAGGCATTATCTGTTACTTATGTATGGCAAGGGTGTTATAAACCTCAAGGCAAACGTTTCCTGCTGTTTTTGAGCAAATCCTTGGGAAAGTGTGAGCTGCAGGACATGAGGTGGAGACTGGTCACCATAACACCAGATATTTATAGGTTGGTCGTTCTTGCAATCAGTTTGTCTCCTAACCTGGAAGGTAAGGTAGTTTACAAGATCTCGAAAATACTTAGTTTTGATTTGGGTGGATATGAGACCGAGGGCAGCAAACTTTTGCACCGCCGTAGAATGTAATCCCCCCTATCAAAATAACTGAATAAGAATCCATCAGCATATGTGATGCTGCATAGGTTTCCTAACTCATCGTGAGTTTGTAAAGAGAGTGGATAAAGTATATAAAATGTAGGGGACAATACTCCTAAGGTGGAGTGTCTAGTCTATTCGCCATAAGCACTTAGGGTGCCTTGTTACCACACTTTTGCTCTGCGCAAACAGATAGATAAGCTAATCCCTAGCAGAAGCTTGCCCGGAACTCCCAAGAAGGTAGTCATGGAGGATTGCTGTAGGGGAGGCTATGTCCGATGCTCCCTTAAAATCTATGAAGTAAGAAGACTGCATTAACTTCCACGTAGGTCTGTGATAAAACACATTTGTGTTCCTATCCCTAGGAAAAGCCAAAAGACAGATGATGAATCAGGTCCTTGAATCTGTGGGTAAACGAGATAAGGGAGGATTCTTTCCAGGTTTTAGACAGGCAGGACGTCTGAGATACTGGTCTATATTCAATCAGGCCGTCCTGCGCTTTGGGATGGGAATGATGGTTGCTGGTTTCAAGTGGTAGGCAAGATGCTGCTGTGCTAGTAAGTTGAAGAGATCAAGAAGAGGATTTTTCCCCTCTACTGTACCTTTGCAGAAGTCGGATGAGTCATAAGTGATCCATCATCCCCATGTGCAGGGATTTTGCTAGTCTTAATGGCTGCAAGGAGTTCTTCCCTTGGAAATGGTGAATCAGATCATCTAAGAGGTGCACTGATAATCAATTTCGTTTTATGGCTGTTTTAAAGGGAGCATCTGTGTGTGGATAATGGAGACGATCAATAGAAGAGTCCTCACACATTTTTGAAGGAGAGATGAGGGCTACCTATCTGGATGGGGTTGGGTGTATACTGCCTGTATTCGCCTTAATCTGCTTATTCCCATGCACCGTACCAGGTGTCATGGAGTCAATGATTCTGCAAGGCATAAATCTTCTCCCGTTTTCTGTTAACTCATTGATCTTTTACTAAAAAAATCAAGGATCCCTAGCAAGTACGGGTTTTTCCCAGGTGGTCGTAGTTGACGTACTGTAGATCGGTATGAGCCTTCTAAGAAGATTTATCTCAGTGTCTTTGTTCAAGTTGGTGTGAACGTTACTATGGACACCGGGGATAAGACCCGAGCTTTGCAGGGCGTTAGTTTGAAGCGAGTAATGATGTTGCAACTGTTGACAGAGAGTTTCAGTAAAGTGATCCAGGCTCGGTAGGCGTAAAGTCTCATACCAGCAGGCAATTATTTCAATGAATCATCATGATATTTAGTAGCAGGTGGTAACGAAGGCGTGTCTGGGGTGGGGATCTTTTGTAAAAAGGAAAGAGTTATACTTAATGCCAGTGATCAACTAACTAAGAGTGGGATGACTTGCAGTGGTTTGGCTAGTGTGTGCTCGATTGTATAGATGCTATATAGCCAGTTTGCGCCCAGATAATGAGTTTTTTCAAGGGCAAAAAGGTGTATGGGTCACTAGATTTTTGGCGAGAGTATAATAACCTTACCGTTTTGCAATGGTACTTTCCCTCGGAGCCTAGGAGAGGGAGGCCGAGCATTAAAATCCCCACACAACGTAAGACACTATGTATAAGCGAGTGAGGCACACTCCACTTCATGTGGATTGTATACATTAATGATGGTGATAGATTACCATCAGAAAAGAAAAAATGTTAATACTAAGTATTCAACGCAGGTGTTGTTCAGATTGTCTCAATCACTTTCATGGAACATTGAGTTCTTTATGCAATGCCAAACGGATATTAGCAAATATTGGCTGTCATACATGTATATCATGCAATTTTTAGACATAACGAGCACTAGTTTGGACTTCCTGAAAGGCAACACGCATCAACATTTTCGGAGTGAAGGTACGGGAGAGAGTGGCTTGCGTTTCTGTAAACTGTCTATGTTCCAGGTAATACATCAGGAGATTACTGTGAGACATGTTACTTGACCATTCCAAGGCCCACTACAAGGTGTGCTGTTGACGAGGAGGAACGTAAACATCTTTCCTGAACGTGAGATGTTGTGCCATTTGCTGTTGCATCATGAAACACATCGCTTCCATTCTGCGAAGAGCATCTGTAGCAGATCTAATTTCTCCGTTGGACTATTGTTTGTCATGCTGCAGTGAGGGCTGAGCTGTATAATGATGCTAAGCGGTGCAGCAGATGGCAACTCAGGTTGAGTACTGCAGATGGTCGAAGCTGGTGCAGAAGCTGATGCAAGCATGTGGTGCTAGGGGTTGTGACTGCAGCAGTGCTGAGCTGTTGCCTGATACTTGAATTGACGGAACTGGAACTCCTGTTGGTGTTGGTACTGTGGCCGAGTGCCATGGCTTCCTCTGCAGGGGGCCACCACTGTTGGACCTCCGCAGTGTGGGAATCCCCCACATATACGAGCGGGGCTGGAGGGGCTAGTTGGCGGGGGGAGGCGGCTGCTGTTTTTTTTATCATTTGTTTTTCTGTCCTTGGGGAGCGAGAGCGAGAGAGGAGAGAGAAGAGAGGACAATACTCCACCCTTGGGAGTACCTAGTTCTAATTCGCCATAGCACTGTAGGTGCTTAGTACCAACTTTGCTCTTCTTCAAAGATAGATAATCCTTAATCCATAGCAGGAAGCTGACGAGAGAGAGAGAGACGAGAGAGAGAGAGGAGAGAGAGAAAAGAAAGAGAGAGACGAGAGAGAGAGAGAGACGAGAGAGGAGAGAAGAGAAGAGACAATAAGAGAGAGAGATGAGAGAGGTAGAGAGAGAGAGAGAAAGAGAGAGAGAGAAGAGAGAGAGAGAGCGAGAGAGAGAGAAGAGAGAGAAAGAGAGAGAGAGAAGAGAGAGAAAGAAAGAGAAAAAAAGAAGAGAGAGAAAAGAAGGAAGAAAGAAAGAAAGGAGAAGAAGAAAGAGAAAGAGAAAGAAGGAAGAGAGAGAGAGAGAGAGAGAGAGAGAGAGAGAGAGAGAGAGAGAGAGAGAGAGAGAGAGAGAGAGAGAGAGAGAGAGAGTCAAGCACAGACGCTGATCATAAGTTTCCTTTAAGCCTGTGACAATCCAGCATACACGAGGATCCCAGCGTCATGCAAGTCATGGATCATTTCCCCAAAAGAGTCACGCTAGAAACTGCTATATTCTTCTCCCTCTCTCTATCTCCTTCTCCTTCTCCATTCCCCATCTTCTTTCGCTCTTCTCTTTCTCTATTTCTCTATTACTTATTGCTGATTATACAGGAAAAAACGGTTAATAGAACAGATACACCATTCGAATAATTAACGTTTAAACATAACCGCAAGCAGTAATATTATCATTTACATACCGTTACCCCATAGTACAGCCAAAACAACTATATATCTTTCCGAGACTATGACGTTGCTGTTTATTATTATGTAACTCAAATCAACCTTGTTCTGCCTTGTACTGACTACTTTTTCATTAATTACGGATCGACCATTGCAATTAAATCAGAGATGGATGGATGGATGCAGAGACTGACTGATAGATATATAGATAAATACACATACAGAGAAAGAAAGAGAGAGAGAGAGTGGTGGTGGTGGTGACGATGACGATGACGATGACGATGACGATGACGATGACGATGACGGTGACGATGATGATGACGATGATGATGACGATGATGATGATGATAATGATGATAATGATGATGGTGAAGGGTAGGAGGATGGTGATGGTAATGATGGTGATTAGGTAATGGTGAAGATAATGATAATGGCTATGGATGTGACTATGATGTGAAGACGGTGATGATGATGACAGAACCAATAACACCTTTGACCTTCCTAATCGTCTGTGACTCGAACGTTGTTGGAGCGCTAGATTCATTATAAGTTAATAAGTCACTCTTTTAATTATATCACGTGTCTCAACAATCTTTAAGGAAAAGATAGTAAGAATAAACAAGCTTTCAAAAATGGATGCAACTGAAAGCATATAGTACTCAGTGCCATTTAGTACACTATCCATTTCTTTGGGTTGTCCTATTACGAAAACCTCGGTTATTTATCCTTTACGTACCGCAGTAGTTATGTCATCACTCGAAACTCACAACAATACAACACTTCCTCTATATACAACACAAAACTCTAATATATGATCACACACTTCTAACCAATACAAAGAAATCACATGCGACTATGGGTCCCAGGGACCGAAGCCTACCTCCTCTTAGCACTGTGTAACCCCGACTGGACCTGACTACCGTTGGGCGATTTGATATCGTACTCGGCGTATAGGGATATCGTACGTTGTGAGAAAGATAGTCATACTTAGTTTCGTTTATGGGGATAGTGATATTGCCATCAATGGTCGTTATTCTTGCCATTATTCCTATCTATATTATCTTAGTCATGCATCTTTATTATGAATATTTCCATGATTGTTTTTTTCATCATTATCGTTGTCACTGTTAAATTCGTCCTCGTTTTTTTTTAAAATAACATTATTTCTGGTTGCTGTTCATTTATTATTACTTTTATCATTATATCATAACATAAACAGAACCCATCTATGCCCCCTGCCATTTAAGTGCTGTCAAAACTATTATTATTACTGCTATTGTTATTATCAGTATACTTATCATATAATATAATATATTATCATTGTTATTGTTATTAATATTAAGAATCGTCAAAGCCAATAGAAAACATAAATCACCTAACTTTTGGTCTCACGAATTTTTAGATCTAAGTGTGTGTATATATATATATATATATATATATATATATATATATATATATATATATATGTGTGTGTGTGTGTGTGTGTGTGTGTGTGTGTGTGTGTGTGTGTGTGTGTGTGTGTGTGTGTGTGTGTGGGTGTGTGTGTGTGTGGTGTTTGTGTGTCTGCGTGTGTGTGTTTGTGTGTGTGTTTGTGTGTGTTTGTGTGTGTGTGTGTGTGTGTGTGTGTGTGTGTGTGTGTGTGTGTGTGTCGTGTGTGTGCATTGTTGCATATTATCGTACATCTTCACGTCGTGCTAGGAAATAGCGCTTTTATTTTCAAGGAAAACGCGTTATCGATTGTGCCACGAAGTTGAAAGTCTCATAATTTCGAATATAAGTAATATATCATTAACATGTAATGTAAGATAATGATCGAATTCAGTGCATTTGCAGATTTAATGAGATATCATGTTATTTATCGCCAATAGTCAGAAAATTAGTCCTGACATTATCCATATCCAGTTGGTTTCTAAAATGGAAAACTTATTGTAAATCGAAACTAACTAGATTCCTTATCATACGATCATCTTGATTTTCTGACAACTAATTATAGATAACACAAAACATTTAGACTCCCAACCATAGTGACCAGAACTTTAGCCATGTCATTATCAGCAATACAATAATTTATTTAAATTTTGGGATCCAGTTTCGTGATGCAGGACACCTACGGCACTGGACTCGAAACCGCAGTCATATTTTATAACAGTATGAATTATACAAAGTTAAAGGCATAAACTAACACCCATATGAACACAAGAGTGCAAACCCACTTGAAAACAATTAAATGTTCAAAGTCAATGAGAATGCAAACAGACAACAGTATAAATAAAACAAGATAATGACAAAAATAACTTTATTTGTTACAAAAGAATGCGATCGTTGTGTCCACTCCATCCTTAACACAAAGCAACATATTAACTAACGACAAGAAATCAAAACACCCAAAGATAATGGACATAATGACGATACATAAGGATAGATTAAGAGACAAGCCTTGTCGCTTTTCAAAATAACACAGAACATCATGCAGTTAGGCATACCAAATCACGAGCCAGAGATAGAGAGAATGATAGGAAAATAAAGGACCAAAAGGAGCAGACGAACGAAAGATAGAGGAGCAGAGAATGGACAACGAACGACAAGCGAGCCCTGGAAGAGAGCTCCTCCTGCGCCCACTGTAAACAACGTCGGCGCTCGCGGGAGGTGGACGCCCATCGAGGATCTGTCTGTGGACATACACTCACGTGCTCTTTGGAGCTGTAATACACTGTGAGGCAGTCTATTTCATTTTAAGGTATTGATGGTTGGGTTAGATGTTGGTGTTCGAGCAGACACGGTATGGAAATGTGTAATTATTTATTGAGATTTGTTCACTCTGACAGGTGTCATTTTGGCGTGACAGTAATTACAGATTGGCATTTCGACTCGCACTTGAGAGAATGATGATGCTTTTACCCCAGTTGTGATTGGCGTTGCTTTATAAACTGCAGATTAGGTTGGAATATGACAACCTGGAGATATGAAAATTACGAATTATCAGTTATATTGCATTTCTGACTGTCCCTGTATAGTGATGTAATGGCACTTGGGGCATTAGGTTTCTCTGTAATTTTCACAATACCTTTGTGTAACCAATTGCGACACTTTTGGTATGATGGATACCTGTCTAGTACACATATATAGTAATGTAATAATCAATCACTATATTGACTAATGCAGGAGACTGGAAGAGTACAAATAACAAAATGTTACCTATTTTTATTGCACTGAGTTATGGACTGGTCTGCCTTGAGAAATGTCATATCTGTGCAAGGAAAAAAGTCTATTATCATCTGGATAAAGCAAATCAAATGACAAATATAGAAATTGGAAAATGGCAAAAAAAGTAAAAAATGCCTATGCAGAAAAAGAAAAAATTACTTTGCAAAGGGAAGGCATGGAGTCTTATCAACATACATGAGTTTTATTGTCCTAAAAGCTGCACAAATAATCCTACTTCCTGTAGTTTGGGCCACATGTGGCCAGTGAAGCCTCCAGATTCAAGGATTTAATGAGTACATGGTCTTGATTGCTGTATTTCCCCAGCAAGGGGCTATGCCCCCCAGACCCCCTCTGATTTGCCAGATTTCCTATCTGACTGCTTCATCCATTACAGTACTCGGGACATTTAAAGAGGCAAATTTGGTTTACCTCACTTTGAAATGTAGATTGTTAGGTAGGTAGTGAATCTCCTATTTCCTTTGGGCATATTAATACACTTCACAGAATTTGGTAATACAGTATCTAAAAGACTGTTGCATATTTCATCAATCCATTGCTGCTGAGAATGGCATGTACATGCCATGGTCACTGTGTTCATCGAATGTGTTTATTATATGGATGACTCCATGAGTGTCATTGAGCAGTCAGTTACCAGTCCTACCTATTTCACTTGTTTTGTCTTTTCCATGATTCTTTAAATTATTATTATTTTATTTTATTGCTAGTAATACTGTTAATAATATTGTAATGTGAAATGATAATAATTATAACAGTAATGTTATTAATAGTATAAAAAAATATATATAAACAAAAGGAAAGGGGAAATCAGGAGAGGTCATATAGGCCTACTGATGGGCTTCTTGGTGGCTAAACTTGTGAAGTCATGTATTTGTAAACAGAATTCACAAAACAAGACTACAGTGGACATTATGAGTTCCTAATGGCATTGGGTCAAGAGATAATTTTCACAGTATTGTGAAAGAATTCAGAGCACAAGTAGCACTGTTAACAAACTTCACCTATGATGCATGATTTTAATAAATATTTCTCATTTTGAAAAATGTGTACTTAGTAATATACAGGACATGATGTATGAAAAAAATGGTGCCACCTTCACATACAAAACAGAAGATTTTTTTTTTTAAGGAAAAAGTGTCCTTTATATGCCATTAAATACAGTATATACTTTAAAAGCACAGTGCATTTTGTAAGACAGGGACCATGATTGGTCATAACATCATGACCTACTTGTGTAGAGATAGCATACCAAGTTCACTGTGCAGTAAGATAAGGCTGGTCATAGTCATGGGTAAAGTTTGGGGACTTTTCATGGATTTTTCATGCCCTAGCTTAATGCAGATTATTTCATATATCAGTTAATATATATATATTTTTTTTCTCTTTCTGATAGTGGTCTTAGAATTTCCCTATCTTAGAGATGCCATTATGTAAATGCATACCAATTTTCCAACCTCACAAAGGCCATTTTTGATCTTTGCTGTCTGTAGAGCTCAAACTTACCACTACCATAGAAGTTGAAAGAGAGAGAGAGAGAGAGAGAGAGAGAGAGAGAGAGAGAGAGAGAGAGAGAGAGAGAGAGAGAGAGAGAGAGAGAGAGAGAGAGAGAGAAAGAAAGAGAGGGAACAATAAAGGAATAAAATATGTATCTACACATATAAATAATCAAAAGATAATTGTAAACACTGAAATGTGAGACAGCTTAATATTGTTAGAGGGACACTTGGGGGAAAGGGGTGGTACACAAGGGTATTTCCATATCACTTTTTCCTGTCTACAGTGCCATGGTCAAAAGCACACTATCAAATTGTTTATATATGCATATTCTAGTATGTCATTATAAATCATTATCCATTCTCTATTACTTCCAGTCTCTTAGGAGTAGAGTTTCAAGTTTGTAAAGTGAATAAATACCCTAGTACACAAATGTATGGGTATTGTGTTCTTATTAAGAAATTCCTTGATTACTGCTACTTTATGTAGATTATGAGTGTAACCCCATTCTGTGTAGGGTTCCCTATGGTGTATAAGAAAGACATAGGAAATACTCATATTTATAACACTACCTATTACTTAACTGTACTTACACTGTAAGATCCGGACATCATTGGTCAGCTGAGGTTAGCAGTTTTAGCATCAAACAACTTTGTTTCTTGGCTGGGGCTGGTATAGGATACACTCCCTAATGCCTGAGTCTAGTACAGCTATATTCCCCTACAGGACTCCTAAAAGAACATTGTTTTCACACTACTATACACAGACTCCATACATGACTCATGTTGCATATGTGTATATTTTTATATTTATTTGTTACTGATTCTGCCTTGTAAAATGCGTATGGGTTTATTTTTAGGGATGATGTAGATGCCATATATTACAAGAAGTTATTTTATTTCTAAAGAGTTATAAAAGTTACTTAGGAATGGAGTTGTTGTGGGGATGTACATGCCATGCATTTTGAGAATTCTCCTTTTATACTTTATGTGTATTTACTATAGTGGTAAAATAGGTGGAAACAATGCCAATACTTCCTTGGCTCCCTGTCTTCTCATCTCGTCCTCTAGTTATGTACTTATACATATTTTAGAAACTAAATCGTCCAATATCTTTTTTGTAGTGGGCCACTTATATGTAACTAAAAGCTTGATCTATAAAATGAACATTAGGTGGATTCAGTGGCCAAGCAGTGAAAGCCACAGGTATTAGGAACATGTACAAGACACTTAAAGAGGTAAAATTATAGAAAGTGAATAGGTAAGGGTAGTTAGTATGCTTTCATTTATAAAGATTTAGACTCGTCCCATGTTGGTCATTCACATAGCTACTCAAAGAAGGGCCTCATTTTGTGGGGTGAAGCTTAAAAAAACTTGCCAGGCATTATGCTCCTACCACTCCAAACCTCCTGATGACAGTGAAAAAAATGCAGGAAAAACAGCTGTCAGTTTTTGAAAGGCTCAGCTTTGAGTTAGCTTAAAGTAGATACCAAAATATATTCCAAGTAGATATACTCAGTTTTGCATTTACAGGCTTTATGGGGGGTCTTCTCTCTAAGCCCCTTCTAGTCCACAAAACCTTGCTTCACCATAATGTATGGATGTGGATAACAATTCTCATACTACATGAGAATTGTACTGCACTGTACTAAAATCAAGAAGTCTTTTATATGTTAGTGGTGTTTTATTTAGAACATATATTACATGTAGTATGTATAAGGATTATTGTTATTTTAAATAATCTTGTTTTGAGTGTTAGCAATTAAACTTTCATGTTTAGAAGATTAGTTTGCTTGGAAAGTACCCAGCATTCATACAAAACATTTGCTTTAACAGATGGACCAACTGCCTCAACACATTCATGGCTCCAGCTCAGACAAGTCAAAGTTTTTTAAGTCCACAGTCTTAGGAACTTTGGCTGGCTTCCTCATACCTGTCCTGCTACCATTCTTTCACCTGGGAATCATCTCGCACTTGTGGGATGAGTTCAACTACAAAGTGGACCGCAAGGGTTGTTCTTGCTCATGCTGGGACACCATCTTCAAAGGTGAGCTGATTTGATGAAGGATTTTGAGGTAGGAAAATGAGGCAAGGCATTGTGTTATAATGAAGATGAAGATGAAAGCAGGCTCAGATGAATGAAAATTTTGTTGAAATGAAGGTAAATTATGTGAATATAAAGTGAATAAAATTGAAGCTCATAGGAATAATAAGGAAACATAAGTGAATGTGAATATTAGATAGAGAAAATGACTGCTCACAGAATGGGGATGTGTGGTCATCAACCAAATGTAACCCAGTCAGCACGAATACATGCCATGCCAATTGTAGTACAAGTTTATTTATTGTATTTACACATAGAGGGCTCTCTGCAAGTGATTAGTCACCAATGAGTCGGTTATAGTCCTTCCTATCTCCCCAGTTTATCCTCTTCCTTGACTTTTGGAAAGGATCTTTTGCATTATTTCATTGTCTTAAATGTTACCAAGGTTTTGATAACAATTTAATAATCATAACATCAATGACAATAATAACAGTATCGAAAGCAACTGTATTAAAAAGAAGAAAATATTTTCCTGCCAATTCAAGGAATGGGGAAATCAGGATCTGTCACTAGGGCTTACTGATACACTCTTTGTTGGCTGAGCTCATGTGGAGCCATCTGTATGTAACAAAATTCACAAAAAACTGCAGGGAACAGAACAAAAATCCATGGCAGTTGGATTAAGTCATTAGTTTTGTTTTTTATTTATTTTTATTTTTATTTTCTTATAGATGGCTCCACAACTTAGTCACTAAGGAGTTGGTTACTATGTCTAAAAAAAATTAATGACTGTTACTGTTATTATTGTTGATATTAATGATGTAATGATAATGATAATGTTATTATTGTTATTCTTATTAATATTGATATTAACCCATTGCCGACGGGTGGCATGTACGCACATGCCATGGCATGGCGGGACCATCTCCCGGGGGCATGTACGCACATGCCATAGAGTATGTATGGACATGCCATGAGTTTTTTTTTTTTTTTTTTTTTTTTTTTTTTTTTTTTTTTTTTTTTTTTACAATCACGGCAAAAGATTATTTTTCTGCCAGTGAAAATGTGATCAAGTCGGTTTTAACACTTTCTCATTTTTACCATGCAACAAACAAAAAAAAAATGCAACAAACCGACGATTTCAACTCCATGATGCTGCACACTGCTTATTTTATTCGAACTATAGACCAAATAATGATCAATTATAGAGTCTATATAACAACAAAAATACCCTTCAGTCTCGATTTATCAGGAAGTTTGGCAAGTAGAGACTTTAAAGAATAATGAAAACTGAAAATACAACATATCTTCATAGTTTTACGAAGAAACGGCATGGGATGCTGGTATTTGGCATGAGTGGTCGCGCATGCTAAGGCGACGATATAAGCCCCCGGCAGCGAGGCCCGGGCCACTATGAATACTACCCATCGGAAAAGGGTTAAGGATAATAATATTTGTAAGCAAGAGCACCTCAAGCCACCAGATGTGAACGAGATGAGAGATGGACTTGGGCAGATCAATGAAAGGGGTCTTAGCTTGTTGGTTTATTGTTGAAGACAGATATGATACCCCCAAAGCAACCCCCATGTCCTGGTTGATGACGAAGTGGTGGAGCTGGACCCTGTGTGGTTTGGCCTGTCTGCCATGTCTCTCTCCCTCTGTCTTACTAACGTGTCCTGTTATGCAGCGGTTCCCTTTAAGGGCGTATGTTTACTCCCATGCGAAAAGAGAAAGCCAGGCTGCATCTGCGTCTGCCCAAGGAGAAGGACAGCTGCCTGAAGTATACCATCTGATCTTGCTGTTGACAACACTTGACCACACGCAAGGCTCGTTCTTGAGCCGTCTGCAATGTTTGAAACACTGCAGTAGGGCATAGGGATACAGGTTCTGTTCAGTATCTACAGATGGTTCCTGGTGATCCTATGGTCATTTGGGTCGCCGCGTTCCAGGGTAGTGGGTGTGGTGTAGGTTACGCACTGGGTTGCAACATTCAGCAGCGAGGAGAGTTACATCGTCTTCAGAAGCTGAAATATAAGTGTAGCAGGCCAGTAAAAGGGCTAAGGAGGAGGATAATAATGTATTTGTCAATCATCTTACTAAGTTGCATGAAAAATAAGAGCATAAGAACAATTTGTCACAAGAAGGGTAATGTGTCAAGTGAGGTGTTAATTACTTTGGATTTGTTAGGATTAACGAGTTCAGTAAAGTACCATCATATTGAAGAGAGAAAAATTATTTGGACAAGAATTCCATATCTTTGGGCTAAATAGGCAAGTATTCATGCTTCGAACACAAGGCAGCTGGGCCTGAACTTAATTCTAACAGTGCGCGTCTCGGGCGTTTCAATCATATTGAGCGCAAGTGTGTGAAATATCTTGGTGTGGCAGGCGCAGAATTCCTTCGTTTACGGCCACGAGCCAGCCTTAAAATTAACTTGCGGTGATAATCTAACCACACTCATGGTCCTGCCACTGGAACCTCTTCTTTGAGGTGCAGGACTAGAGCTCCATCTTTGAGGTGATACAGCCTTTTTGTGGCTGTTTCACTGGAGAGGGAGGAAGAAAGGGTTCCAGACAATTATCTTGTAGGTCTCTGTGGTGGGTGGGGGCATGAGAGGATGAAATAACTGCTTATTTTATGGCAAGCATTTCAAACCCCCCACAACAAAGAGATACAAATGTTGATGAACCGTGCAAAGCCCAGACTACACTAGTCACTCTGAAGCCATACATGGCTTCTAGTGGCAAGAGAAAATGCAAAGCACAGGTTGACTCTGTGAGACCTGCTGCTAAAATGGACACAACATCAGCCAAAAACATGTCTGTCCACAAGATTGTCCAGCAGATGGACTCTTGTGCTGGCCTCTCCAGGCCAGCAGCCAAATCAGGAAGACCTCGGAGTAGCCCTCAGACCGAGATGGGAGCACAAGTTGAACCAGCCGAAACAGCTGCTGTTCCTACAACCACAGCCCAGAATTTAAGCCGAAAGGGTGTTCCAAAATGAGCCAGGCTGGAGACAGACTCTGAGGGTGAGTCTGGACCCCCTAGGCATTTTCCACAGTTTCAGGTTCCCTCTAAACCTGAAGGCTTTGACAATGCCAACCAACTGGTAAAAACATTGGAGATGTAGTGAAAAATCTGGTTGTCAATTCGGATTGTGGCTTGAAGCCAGACTTATCAGTGCCATAAATCAAGTGGCCTCACAGACTGTACCTAAAACTCGGCCATGGTCCAGGAGTTATAAGACGCCTGGTACTTACATAACGAGATTAAGGAAGTCAACCACAGAGTGAACATGTTTAGAAAACATTTCCGAAAGCAAAGAACCCCTGACAACCTAGCCTGCCTAAGGGAAGCAGTCAGGGATGCCAAGGAAGCTGCCAAAAGAGTCAGGCAGACTGGTGCAGGTGTTCTCTGTGAGAGCAAGTAGCTGAGAGCAAACCAACAACGCCTACAACCAGGCAGACATGCTCATTGGAGAAAAGGCAGCCGAACCCAATAACTCGGATGTTATCTTCTCGCTGAGGGAACTAAGACAAACCTACAAAAACAATTCTTGCACAGCCCAGGGCTTTGATGGGATCTCATACCCCATCATTTCCCACCTAGGACTGGCAGGTGAGCTTGCATTCCTGCAACTCATGAACAAGTCCTGGGAAACTTGCACTCTACCCTAGAGCTGGAAGAGGGCTATCATAGTTCCCATTCCAAAACCAAAGGAACCAGGGAAGTACCACCCCATCTCTCTCCTCAGCTGTCTGGGCAAGACGGCCGAGAGAATGGCACTAAACTGACTCCAATGGAAAATGGGACCCCCACATGAACACCTTCATGGGGCATGAGCACAGCACACAGCATAGCCATGAGCACAGCACACAGTATAGCTACACTAATAAGCAAAAACAGTATTGTCACTTGTGTATTCCTAGACCTGGAGAAGGCTTTTGAATTAGCAAGTCCTCTTGCTATTCAGGAGCTCTTGCTATTCAGGAGACCCTAATCCAGAAGGGAATCAGAGGAAGGTTCCTGGTTTTGATAGGTGACTATCTCAGGAACAGAACAGCCAAAGTCAGATTCCAAGGTCACCTATCACAGCACATGCCTCTAGAAAATGGAACACCTCAGGGTGGGGTCCACAGTCCAGCCCTTTTCAACACCCTGATGTCCTGCATCCTCAGCATACACCTCCCAGTGGGGTTCAAGATCATCAATGCAGACGATCTTGCAGTTATCTCCACTGGACCACACTGCCTAAGTAAAGCTCAGCGCTGTCTGGATCTAGTATCTGAGGAGGGCTGTAGGACAGGACTGAAGATCTCTGCAGCCAAATCCAAAGCCAAGGCTCTGAGACAATGTTCAAGGCACAAGTCTGAGGATTCAGGGAATGGACTTAGAATGAGTCCAGGTCTTCCAGTACCTTGGGGTAATGATTGAACAGACCCTCACCTTTAAAAAGGAGGTCCTGTACATGGTTGACTGAACCAAAGCAAGACTGTCTGTCATGAGAGCAATGTCTGGGAGACACATAGGAGCTAGAAATAAAGTACTAAGATCATTCTATGTACATGCCATCCATCCCATTGTGGACTATGCTCCTGTCTCACTGATTGCCTTAAAGCTTAGATTAAGAGAAAAATTGGAGACAGTTCAAAATGAAGCTGCCAGGATCAGTCTGGGTGCCCCAATGTGGAGGAAGACCCTCAACCTTCTCATGGAGGCAAACCTTCTACCCCTGGAATCAGGAATTGATCTAATGGCAGCTCAGTTCCTTTCAAAGGTCATCCAAACTCCCAGGAACACATACATGAGACAAAAAATAGTCACACACCTAAAACAAGACCACGAGCTGTTTGCAAACAACTGGCTGCCTCACACAGCCAGGATGTTGATATGCTATCAGCTCAAAGAGCAACTACTTGCCAAGGGCATGGACTCCCCCGACCCCGACTTTACTGAAGCCCTGCCGTGGGCACTTGTCAAGGAAAAATGATCAATACACCGTGCCTAGCCTAAAGGCAGAAACTGAGAGGGTCATTGCAGCCATCACTCCTCCGTGTAGTAGAACCTACTTCATGGATGAATCAATCGATCCCTCAAACCACACTGCAGGTTCCGGCTTTGTAGCAAGGGATGCAATACAATCCATGAGGGTAACAGACAACGCCTCCTCACTACAGGCAATTGCAGTTGCGGTCATGGGAGCCCTAGCCCATGCATCCCTGAGGGAAGGACAGTGGTTATACATATAGACTCCAGGGCAGCCATTGACTGTCTACAGCAAAGCTCACCTAAACACAGTGGTCAGGAGGTAGATACCTCCTGACCACTGTCCTCACCATAGCACAGAGGATTCTTGCTCAAGGTAGAAGAATAGTCATAAACTGGGTCCCTAGCCACACAGGCATCAGAGGGAATGAGCTTGCTGACAAACTAGCTGACATTGGCAGGGGTATACCCCCAAATCCCATGATCATAAACCGAGCCAAAAAATCTTAAGGCAGAAGTGTAATGCCACAGCTTGTGCCCTCCTCCTGCAACTTCACAGAGAGAAAACGAGATCCTCCCCCTCGGCCAGATGGTACTCAGATGCCACAGGCTATGAGCCACTGGCACTCTCTGAAGCAATCAATAGAGGTACTGAAGTCATTCTTCACAGAATCAGACTAGGTTACTATAGCACATGGGCAGATCATAGAGACAATTGACCATGGAGACAGGTGTTGCATGAACTGTGGCGAGCTGAACGCCACGGTACATTACTTAATTAAAGAATTGTGAGTACACAATTTCTGAGACAAGGTCCGCCCACAACAGCTGCCAGGCTGGTAAAGAGATTATGCCGCATGCTTACATCATGGCTGCAGGAGCACCTTTTGGCAATCATAGAGTGTCAGAGAGTAAAATGAAATAGCCATAAATAGCTGACACAGACCGGGCCATGTGTATGAAGACTTGAGTGAAGCCAGAACTTCGCAAATCTCAAACGAACGAACGAATGAAGTATAACCTAACAGTGCGTGTCTCGGGTACTTCAATTGTATGAGCGTAATTCTCGGTGTGGCGGGCGCAGAATTCCTTTGTTTACAGCCATGAGCCTTAAAATTAACTTGTGGTGATAATCATCAATATTGAGATTTGCGAAGTTCTAGCTTCGCCCAGGCCATATATGGAATCCATATATGGCCCGGCAGTGTCAGCTTTTTATGGCTGTTTCATTTGGTTCTCTGACACTCGATGCTTACCGCGGCTGTGGGATTGCCAGCAAGCGCTCCTGTAGCCGTGGTGTAAGCATATCGCATAATCTCTTTACCAGCACGACAGCTGTGTTTGGTGGACCCTGTCTCAGGAATTGTGTGTGTTCACAATTCTCTAAGTAATGTACGAGTGTGGCGTTCGGTGAGCCGAACACCACACAGGGTAAAGGAGTTCGTAGTGATGGCTGGCCATTAAGGGAGGCACTTTGACAGGAGTAGCTTGTCGGTAGATAGCATGGATCAGCAACAGGCGTCGGTGAGGTACGAGGTGGTAGGTGAATTAGCATCAGTGTTGAGGTTCTAGAACACCGCTGCCATCAGATGTAAGCAAGAGACCACCGCAAGCCATTATTATTGTTATAGTTATTATTATTATTGTTGTTATTGCTATTCTTATTCTTATCACCATTACTATTACTTTTATTATAATTGATGTTATTATCATCATAATTATCACTTTTTTATTATTATTCTTTGAATTGTTATTATTATAATGGAATAGTAATATTAACCCTTCACCCCCCCCCCCCCCAAAAAAAAAAAAAAAAAAAAAAAAAAAAAATATATATATATATATATATATATATATATATGTATATAGATATAAATATAAATATATATATATATATATATATATATATATATTTATATATAAAAATATATGAATATATGAATATATATAATAAATATATATATATATATATATATATATATATATATATATATATATATATATATATATATATATGTATAATATGTATAGGGAATGTTATAAACAAATAGGAGTAATAATAATTGACAATGCACTCCTCATGTATTATCATCATCATCTTCTTCAAGGGGCTAACGCCGACTGGGGCACATGGCCGCATCCACCCTTCACTTCCAAGCATGAGGGTCCTCATGGTGAGTCTCCAGGCAGGTCCTTGGCCCATCTCTAATTCCTTGTGACAGGTCTCATCAAGCTGCCCATCAGGCTTTGCCTCATTGCTAATGCATCAAGAGCCACCAACAGTGACTCCAAGGACTCAGATAGGATAGCAACATCATTGGCAAAGTCAAGGTCTGTGACTTTGATATTGCCTAGTGTTGCTCCACACTGACTTTGGCTAATAGCTCTGCCCATTATCATGCAGGTGTTGAAAAGTGTTGGTGCAAGGACACAGCCTTGCCTTACCCCTGAATTAACAGGGAAAAGGTTTGACAGGCCCCTACCACACTTTACAGCACTTTCATTACCGGTATATAGGCTTACTATTAGGCCAATAATCTGTGATGGAATTTCCCAGAGTCTCAGAATCTCCTATAGCAATTCACGATGCACTGAGTCTAAAGCCTTCTTGGGGTCAATGTAGGCTGCAAGCAACCCGCGACCAAACACACGGCGGTGTTCCACAGTTACTCAAAGCACTAGTATACGGTCTATTGTGGACTTGCCAGAAGTGAATCCAGACTGCTCCGGTCTCTGGTGCCTTAGTAAGTGGTTGCAGATCTGTTACAGAAAAATGTGGGTGAAAACTTTGCCTGGTATGACCTCAGCAGGTCAGCGGGAATGGTACCAGACTGCCAGATGGCAGTCAAGACTGCATGCAAACCCCGAGCCATAGGCTCACCCCCAGCCTTTAGAAGTTCAGCAGGGATATCACACATGCCTGAGGCTTTCCCACTCTTAAGCTTAGCAATCAGTTAGGGTAGGAGGTTCCTCGTTGATGGGTGGGTCCTGCACAGGTATTGTGACATAGCTTGCATCCAAGCTAACGGTTGGAGGGTTTACCTGGTACAACTGCTCCAAATACTCAGCCCAGCATTCACAAACCCCAACAGGATCTGAGATGATCTGTCCATCCACTGAACGGACTACAGTCATCTGCGAGGAGGTCTTAGAGTTCAGCTTTCTCAGGGCTTGGTAGGCAGGGCGAAGGTCATTTACCAAGAAATGGCCATCAACCTCCTCAGCAAGATTCCTGATGATCTGTTCGTTGTTCCTTCTCAGCAGTGTCTGAGCCCTTCAAACCAAAAAGTGACGCAAGACCTGATTGCCATTCAGCCGAGCCATGAGACATGCTTCAGTGGCCTTCAGTGTCTCCAGGGAGATGGAATTTTGCCATGCCCTCGGGCGTACACCAGTGGACTCCTGCACTGCTTCAAGTGTTTCATGCTTGGAGAACTCCCACTGAGCAGCTGGGTCCATCAGGTTATCAATTTCTGTGAATCGATCAGAGACTGCCATGGTGAACCCACAGGCCCACTCCTCCCTCAGTCTGTCCAAGTGAAACACCTTAGAGTGGCCACTGGAGGGACAGGAAGTTTTGAAGTGGACCTGTAGGGTAGCCACAACCAGCCTATGGTCAGTGCCACAGAACTTAGCACTCCGGTAAACTATACAGTTCTGGAGGATCCTCCATTACATACTATCAAGAATGTGGTCGATCTCCTTGGTCACTGTATCTGTCCAGAACAAGAATAGTGCGAATAGCTCTCATTCATCTCTGCCACGAATGAGAGTTTGGTGTAGATTGCCTCTTTCACATCGAGTTTGCAAACATCAACAATAAGAGACATGAATCCAAAAGCATGTTTCAGTCTCGATGCCATAATACGCTCATCAACCGGTGTCACCTCAACTACCAAGACTGAAGTTGGCTGGAGATGGCTATGGCTACTCCCTGGAGGTGATGACCATTGCTGCAGTCTGACCAGTAGTAGGTGTACCCATCCATACTGATCATGCCACTGCAAGGTCTTCTCACCTCCGAGAGGGCAGCCACCAATTCCCTCGATAGCAGAGGTAACCACTCCTCCTGCCGCAAGGACCGAATGTACCAAGCACCTACACAGGTAGCTCGCCTGAGGTTTAGCCTCGGGCAATCGCTCCGAGTGTACGCCACCTCTGCCACTCCCGCCGACGCTGCCCAAAATAAAAGGGGTCAGTAGGCTGTGGGCCCCCCATCCACTTGTAGGGTTCCCTACAAGCTTCGTGGTGGGTTGGCGCTTGCCAGGGTGCAAGCGGGACAAGTAACTCTCATTCCCATACGGCGCCTCGACATTTACCCTCCCGACAGGACCCACAGCCCACATTGCTTGCTGGGTGGGAGGGACAGCATATCCATTTATTGTAGGCATTGCCAGTGAGTTATCTGTGGGGAGGAGGGCTGGCAAGGCCCACCTCCCCCGAGCCACCAAATTACCCCAGGGTGGCTAAGGGGCAGGAGTTGGTACGGAACCAGGGCATATCCACACATTGATGGGGCCTCCTCTTGCTAGCCTGTGACTGCAAGGTGCCCAGTATCCATGGGTGGCAACAAGGAGGCACTGCAGAAGTCTCGATGATGGAGAGGCTGTGAACTGGTAGGGGAGGCTAGCCAGTGGTGGTAGCTGCAAGTAAGAAGGCATGCAAGCACTTAACACTATCTAGGCCACCACACCAAAGCTTCACATCACCTAATGGATTCTATAGCATGTAATCTTTGATGTGATACTAAATATGTCCAGTGTTCCTCCTTTTACCAGATTTGAATGGATTATAGTGAAATATGATGATAAGTAAACAATAAGTAAGAGGAAAATCCAAGGAAAATCATCTGGGAATTCAAATGTTTGAACCTTTGTTTGCTTGAAATGTGGCTTGAAATATTATTTCCTAATGCAAGGGTGTCAAACATGTGGCCCGCCATGCTCCTATGTGCAGCCTACAGCTCATTTGCTATTTCAGTCTTACAGTCACCCATCTAACATGATTAATTAACCCTTTGCCGACGGGTGGTATTCATAGTGGCCTGGGCCCTGCTGCCGTGGGCTCATATTGTCACTCTAGCATGCGCAACCGCTCATGCCCAATACCAGCATCCCTTGTCTATTCTTTGTAATACTAAGAACCTATGTTGTATTTTCAGTATTATTATTTTCTAAGGTCTCTATTTGCCATATTTTCTGATAAATCAAGACTGTAGGATATTTTTGTTGTTATATACTCCATAGTTGATCATTATTCACTCTATAGTCTGAATAAAATAAGCAGTGTGTGGTATCATGGAGTTGAAACCGTAGGTTTTGTTGTATTTTCTTTTGCATTTTTTTCAAGTTATTTTATAAGATAAACTTTAGTTTCAACAGGTTTATATTACCACTTCCATATAGATATAATTTTTTGTTGAGTGTTTTTATAAATACGTGATTTTTTTTTCCGTTCGTTCGTTCGTTCGTTTCTTCTTCCCTGATCCTTCACTTGACTTAACCATTTTGGACATCTATGTCACACTCTCAACCTCCACCCACTCCCGCAATACTCACAAATACACGTACGTACATGTAAACATGCATATACTCACGTACACAAACACACACACATACATGCACAAACGCATACACATGCACACACACACACATACGCACATGCACACGCACACGCACAAATGCAAACACATGCACACACACACACACACACACACACACACACACACACACACACACACACACACACACACACACACACACACACACACACACACAAACACACATATATGTATATATATATATACACACATATATATATATATGTATATATATATATACACATATATATATATATATATATATATATATATATATATATATATATATATATATATATATATATATGTATATATATATATGTATATATATAAAAAAACAAAAAAACTCATGGCAAGGTCATACATGCCACCTGGCAGATAGTCCAAGCACGTACATGCCCCCATTGGCAAAGGGTTAAGCCAGTTCTCCCGTCTTTTAAGATTATTTGTTACAATCAATTTTTTTTTCTATCATTGTGATTTTGAATGAAATATCTTCCTGCATTTTATGTCAACCATATAACCATTTCATCACACTGAATCCTGATTATCTGGCCTGTATACTGTATACTAAAGTGAAATGTGGCCCTTTGTCCTTGTCATATTTTGAGTTTTCCATATTATGGCCAGTTATGTATCAGTTATTTACCAGATTATTATATATGTATTTAGTAAATCTACCTGAGGAAATATTCAAAAAGTGGGTTTCTAGAATGGTTCTTTTTGTATATTTTTTTATATAACTAACACTTAACAGATTGCAACAAGTTTTATTTCAGTGTACACATTCTGAGCTTTCTTTTTATTTTAACACTATTTTGTTAACAAAATGGTGATTGTAAAAATAAAAGATGACCAAACGTCTTTTTTTTTGTGTGTGACTATTATTATTATTATTATTATTATTATTATTATTATTATTATTATTATTATTATTATTATTTTATGCAAGGGGTGAATACTCTTTTAGGGTTCTTTCTTTCATTGGAAAGACCATTCAGATGTAAGCAAAGCATCATGTTTTGATATTTTTTATTTCAAAGAAAAGAGAAAAGGAAAGGAATTTTTTAATGTTTGTGAGGGAAAATTGTGTCTTACTCGGAAATCATGTACCTGAAAGACTCTTAGAATATTGCCGTTTTGGAAGATTAGGCAAAGATTAGTTGGTTTTATGATATAATTTTTGTGTGTATTTGAGAAATTTTATGTAAGTTTCCAGCTTCCAGAGAGGGACAATTATTCCCAATGGGGATAACTTGAAAAACCATAGCTCAAAAGAAATGTAAAGGTATGGCTTACTGGAAGAGGGATAGCAATATATTAAAATTTTGTATATGTGATTACAAATTTGGGCTATTTTCCCTTTTCTAGATTTCATTTTATCCTAGATGGGTTTTACCAGGCTATGCTGTTTCACAGTATTTCAGGGCAAGTTTACAAAACTTATCTTTCCTAAATAATTAATAGACATTTTTGTGTATTTTATTTTTCATAATAAATCTATAAACAATAAGTAGAAAATCTACCCAAATCTATGATTTTCATTTTCACCATTTTTTCCACATGTGACTCAGGCATCTATGAACGAGGTCCATCTGGCTATAAGCACATTTACTTCAACATCACATCCAACACCTTCAAAATCTGGATGGTGACTGTCCTCTCCATTCTTTTGATTTACGAGTCAGTCAAGAGGACCCTGCGGCTCCATTTTTCTGGTCAGGTGAGAAGGGAACATAATCACTCAACCATTGATGGAAATGGGTTCTGGGAAATGGTATGTGTATCCAGGATTTATGCTCAAGCATGAGATTATACTCTGAAGCATTATCAGCAAATAGCATTGACTGTCATTGTTTTCATCTTTTTTCTTTTTTGTTTGATTGTTTTTTTATGTGTATTCTAAAGTGTGATTATTTCTCAAAGATGCTAAAAATTAATGCATATTATTATTTATTTAGTGATGAACACTTAATGAATGACATAATAATGTATAAAAGGAAAACACATTTTTATTAATGGAAACTTGACAAAAGCTAGGTGATGATAAGTGTCTCCATTAGTAGACACAAGATATTAAGAAATTGGAAAATTAAGAAATGGTAAATTAAGAATTAAGAAAAAAAATACATATCCCCATTTCTGTCTCGTGTGTTCATTGCTTTTATTCATTCTTTTAGTTAATGTGGCTTCCTTGAAGGTGTGAATTTCATGGGGCAGCTTTTTTAACTGCAGCTCAAAGCAAGAGGAGTTCTAAAATTGTTTCATATAATAATTTGTATTCTCTTCTGCTTTTTCTTTTTTTTTCTTCCTCTTCTTTCTCTTCCTCTTCCTCTTCCTCTTCTTTTTCTTCAC
>NC_051425.1:28966248-28968748 GCF_015228065.2 Penaeus monodon | reverse complement strand
GAACCTTGTCTGCCTTCTCTGTTTGCAACGTTACTACCTCGTGATGCCGCCTTTCCGCCTTCACTTCCTCCCTCAGGCCCTGAACCTCGCCCTTCAGAGTCTGCACCTCCTCCATCAGTTCACTCTTCACACTGTTGCAGGCCTTGTCGGTGTACTGCTGAGTTTCCATCTTCACAGATGCAAGATTGCTCTGTAGCACCTCAACAAGTTGGCAGAACTGTTCCTCTGCCTTCCTTGCCTGCATCTCGACGAGATGCGCCTGCTCTTCTGCCCTTTGTGCCATTTCCTCCCTCATACCGGCCAGCATGGCAGTGATCAGGTGCATCTGGCTTGGCTTTACCTCACTCGTGCCTTCCACAGTCATAGCCTCCTCTCCCTCCTGGCTGCCGCCATCTTTGGACGACATGATAAATCGGCGCGTCTCACCGATCAAATATCACAAATCCCACTCCTGACACCATTTGTTACGCCGGCCGCCTCGCCATTCTGCCACCAACACAAGGCAGGCTAGGCAGATGGCGTGCTATCCACAAGGTTGTGAACACTGAACAGCTCCAAGAGGCACCTAGCACCACAACGTCCCAGAACACCATGAGGGGTGGTGGTGAGGCAGGGCACAAAATAAACACAAAATGACAGTCTTTCCTTTATTTACACAAGTTATTTACCCATACACTTTTCTATAGGCACAATACAGGGGGGAAACCAGCATGTCACACTGCACGATACAGCTTATAACAGGGCAACACTAAGTATATCAGGTCACAAGGGCACACACGAGGTCTTCACAGGAGCAGCACCCAATTCCATCTCTCTTGGCTTGTTCCTCAGCTCCTCCGCTCACAGCCAGTTGCGTCATGTTTGCCCAGGTCATCCTTTTCATGCTAACATATATATATATATATATATATATATATATATATATATATATATATATATATATATATATATATTTTTTTTTTTTTTTTTTTTTTTTTTTTTTTTTTTTTTTTTTTAAGTGCCCTGTCCCTCAAGGACGTTAGCGATCATGGATTTCCATGATTTTCTTGGCAATTTTGAGCAGTGGTTTGCCGTTGCCTTCCGCCCGGTGTTTTTATCGAGCTACCATCTCGCTAGGTAGGCAATCGAGATGAAATTCCTTGCCCAAGTGAACAACACGCCGGCCGGTGACTCGAACCCTCAAACTCGGATTGCCGTCGTGACAGTCTTGAGTCCGATGCTCTAACCACTCAGCCACCGCGGCCTATATATATATATATATATATATATATATATATATATATATATATATATATATATATATATATATATATACACATACAAACATACATACATACATACATACATACATACAATATTATATACAATATGATATATATATATACAATATAATATATATATATATATACAATATAATATATATACATAGGTATATATATATATATATATATATATGTATATATATATATATATATATAATAATTTTTTTTTTTTTTTTTTTTTTTTTCCAAGTGCCCTATCCTACAAGGACGTTGACGATCACGGATTTCCATGATTTTCTTGGCAATTTAGAGCGGTGGTTTGCAGTTGCCTTCCGCCCGGTGTTTTTATCGAGTCACCATCTCTATACCCACCCAGTGGTTAGGCAGGCAATTGAGGTGAAGTTCCTTGCCCAAGGGAACAACGCGAACTCGGATTGCTGTCATGACAGTCTTGAGTCCGATGCTCTAACCGCTTGGACACCGCGGCCTATATATATATATATATATATATATATATATATTATATATATATATATATATATATTATATATATATATATATACACACATATATATATAATATATATATATATATATATATATATATATATATATATATATATGTATATATATATATATATATATATATATATATATATATATATATATATACATATATATGTATATACATATATATACACACACACACACACACACACACACACACACACACACACACACACACACACACACACACACACACACACACACACACACACACACACACTCACACACACACACACATATACACACACATGTAAGTGTGTGTGTGTGCGTGTGTGTGTGTGTGTGTGTAGCGTCTATAGAAATACTAAGTCAGAACTTGGTGATGAGTAACATTATGTATTATTTGTTTCTAATGCTAAAATCTCACAATAGTTTTCGCTATTATAATTCTGCGAGAAGTCGCATCCATGTTCTAACAGCTGAGTGAGAAAATAAATTTTGCTTGTGTGTGTCTGTGTGTGTAGCGTCTATAGAAATACTTGGTGATGAGTAACTGAACATTACGTGTAATTTGTTTGTAATGCTAAAATCTCAATAGTTTTTGCTGTTATTATTCTGTGAGAAGTTGCACTCGTTTTCTTCACCGTGCAACATGTTAGTGAGAGCTGTAGGTCTTTATGTGAATTTTAGCTGCCTTGGTAAAGGGGCATCTGGAACGAGTGCAGTCGTTCA
>NC_051425.1:28936248-28951248 GCF_015228065.2 Penaeus monodon | reverse complement strand
GATTAGATACACATCATTTGTGTTCTGTAAAACACATTTTATTTATTTATCTATTTTTCATGGAATTGCTTTGAATAAAATACACATCACAACTTTTTCTCATCTGTAAATTCTTTGCTTGTCTTAAACTTAGTCTGTTTCTTCACTATGCATTGTGGAAAAATGGTTTTGAGGTCTTTTGTATTCAGTCAGTAGTGCATTAGTAAATTTTACAAATTTTTAGTAAACGTATGATCATAATTTCAAAAGTAGTCAGGACCATCAGTATAAAATCAGATTTGGTTAGTAATGTACCATATCCCCCCATTAGTATACATATACTCTTAAAGACTTATAACAGTTGCATGACTGTATGAGCAAATTTTTGTAATCAGATTTCTGTGTTTAAAGACATTTCTTTTTAAGGCTATATATGCACATTTATCCTTTAAATTATTTTTAATTACTTGTGCTAATGGAGGTCCTGTTAAAACACAGTTAAAACAAAAAGTATTTTAACCTCTCTCTACCTCAGGCACAATAATACGCTTCTCTCTTTTTCTAGCTGATCTATAAGCTTTAGCTTTTCTGATGTGTACAGTTCTAACGGTATAGTTGTCATTTTATATTTTCCATGAAGAGTATTCTTACAAAACATACAATTTGGATTCAAAGTGGACATATTTTTTCATTTTTATGCTGGTACAAGATGTCTGTAAATATTATTTTGAATAATGTATACTGATGTATTTTATACACTTAATAAATGTGCCTATGCTGATCTGATGTAAAATTTAACCTTTATAAAAAAAAAAAAAAAATACAGAAGTATAAATATTTTCCTATAGTATTAGCAGAGGCTGTTATAGGAGAATAACTGTAACTGGAATATATGTTGTTATTTTAATACAAGTTCTCAATGAAAAGTATTGTAAAACAATCACTTAAATTTGTCTTGAAAACAAGAAATAAACCCTGCCTAATAATCTGTAAATTAAATATATTATGATAAGCTCTCACTGCATATGATTTAACTAAAAAATCATACTACACATGATACTGCTGAAAAAAGAAAAGAAAAAGTATTGTAAAAACTAGAACAAATCTTTTACTTAAAAGCCAGAAAGTTTGCCTTACTTTTTTGTTTCTTTGTTTAGAGGGGTAAAGGAGTAATAACAGTTTTTTGACAGCTATAAAAGTAACCAAAAATATGTGTTTTTCACTGCTGACAACCTATGCAACATCACAAGCTGTATCCCCTTAGATGGGCTTGATCTTGAAGTGAAGACCAATCAATGAGAACACCAGGCACTTCAAGTCCTGCACGAGGTAATAGAAGCATCTCAAACCATCTGGATCTCTGTGATAAAAAAAAGGAAAGGAATAAAATATCTACAATAAAAGTTTGAAATGAAAAATGCAATCTCTATAATAATAATACAAAAAGGAGCCTATTTATAATCGACAATAATCATAAAGAAATAGAGGTGTACATGTAGATGGTAATTTTGTATTTCATAACATATATAGGGCATAATTTATATATACTGGCTTTGGAACGGGGTGGGGGGGGGGGGATCAAAAGTAAATACTTATGGTAAGGATCATAAAACCACATACATATCACCGACTTTAAATTTAAGTTAGTATAACCTAAACCTAAAACTGATGATGTTTAGATTACACTTTTCCTATCTTTTGTTTCTTTTTCTACAAGGCAATCAATAAACACGGTTCTTACTTGGAGTTATTAACATCGACGAGTGAGCCAATCTTGGAGGTAGTGAAGGAGATGTGTTCATCACCAATGACAATCTCCAGCTCCTGCCGGCCCACACGGTCAGGCTGTGGCCAAAGTGCATCATCCTCCTGCATGATCTCTGAGTCGTCGATGATTCTCTTGAGCTCTTCCATGACACATCTATGAACATAAGCCTAGAAGCAGGAGGGAAAGGGGGGGGGAAAAAATTAATTAATTAATTAATAATCATCAATCATCATCATCATCATCATCATCATCATCATCATCATCATCATCATCATCATCATCATCATCATCATCATCATCATCATCATCATCATCATCATTCATTCATCATCATCATAGTAATAATAATAATGATAAATAAATAAAGAGAAAGTTTAATACCGAAAAGAAAAACGAGAAAAGCATTACAGGCTATTAAATTCAAATTATGATGAGACTACACAAGATTTTCACATAAAATATGTTACATTTTCAGTTTCAACTGTGAAGTTAAAGAACTGATTTCAACCCCATCTCATATAAATAGATGTATACATGTTTTGTATGCGTGTGCTGTGTAGGGAGGTCTGTCTGTCTATCCACAGTAGGAAAATACAAAATACCAACCTCTTTACGGATCATAACATCGTTCTTGTAGTTGGAGTTGTTGGCATATCGAAGTTTGCCTGAGAAAGATACAAAACAAGTACCTTGTAATATTTCTTGGAAAAAAGAACAAACAGAAAACCTAGAGAAAGAATAACAAAGGAATAATCAAAAGCATGGTTGGGAAAATAGGGAAGGATTCATACAAAATGCAACATGTAAGGTAAGAGGTGAACTAATTCTATTTTCATATAATATAAGAGTTCAACTACTGGTCCATATCCATAAAGCACTCATAGATTCCAATTATAATCTTAATCACCAACTATCAAAGACAAACTATAAACCAAAGCCTTATAAAGTAATAATAAGGCTAAAATTCTTAGTGTATATTGATTTCAATGATGGTACATGGAAATCTACACACCACAACAGCACATGTGTGTGTGTGTGTGTGTGTGTGTGTGTGTGTGTGTGTGTGTGTGTGTGTGTGTGTGTGTGTGTGTGTGTGTGTGTGTGTGTGTGTGTGTGTGTGTGTGTGTGCGCGCCCGCGTGTGCGCACACACCCATCACACAACACAACACATGTGTGCGCACACACACACACACACACACACGTGCGCGCGCGACACAAGAACGCAGCAACCGCACGCACACGCCCACCTGCACGCACGCACCCATGCACATGCACACGCACATGCACACAACTACGTGCATGTACGCAGCCACAACCATACGGCCGCATGCACGCACACACCGAAAACGACATGCACACACACACACACACACCTCCACAATGGGCTTACCTCTCAGAGGAAGAGAAGGGCAGGAAACAATTTCCCCAACCAACATAATTTTGAGTGCAGCATATAGGAATGTCCAGTGAATGAAGCTAGAAAATTACTCAAAGCCTACTTTTGATGAGCTGTAGCTCCTAAATAATTGAAGTAATGACCAAACAACTGTTTAGCATGCCAAAAGCTGTGGTTTGATAGGTGAGGAAGGTATGTTAGGTACCAGGGAAATTTCCCCCCCAATCCCTTGCTCATTGTAGTTGTGGGGGCTTAGGAGATGGGGAAAGAGGGTCATATAGGCCCAATGTAGGGAATCACCCCTGACTTGGACCTCAGCTCTTGCTTCAAAAAATTTTGTACAGTCTTTTCTTCTCCTTTCCTTTTCCTTCTTTCTTCATCCCCTTGTTCTGTCCACTTACCCTAATTGTTAATTCATGCTCTTTTTGCCACAAAACTTTATCATAATTCTCCCTACTCCCTTAACTCTTTCCTCTTCTAACAACCTTTACCTTATACTATATCCCATCAGCTCCCCCTCTCTACCCTTTTCACTACCATACTACTCTCTCTAGTACTGTTTAAACTGTAACTGTGCCCTAATCATTAACTCACCCCTAGCCCTTTTCGCTACTTCCTTACTGGGAGCTTTGCCCCCGTGACTCACGCTATCACTATATTTGAATATGTTGCTGATGACCTTATATGTTGATGCGACAGAAAATTTTCATTAAATAAACAATATAACATACACAGAATAAGGCACTATATTATCTAATGAAAGGGAGATGTACCCCCCGTGACCTCCCTCTTGCTACCTTCTAACTCAACAATGGAAGAGAGTCCTCCATGTATAAACAGTAGGATGGAGCGTAGTACTGACATGTGGGAGCACCTGGTGTTGAGTCTGTTCTACACTCTATCCTGATGTACATACGTGGTGGATTTTTTGTTGTCCAGGGGAAGGGTTGGAGTTTGACTATATATTGACCAATTCTCAGTATATTATTCATATTTTACCCCAAAAGTTCCCTGGCACCATTCATGCCCTCCCCTGTGAGTACAGGAGGGGGGGTCAAGATATAATTTCTATATATTTGGGTAGTAAAGTGTAAGAGGAATCCAAGGATACTAATATTGTCATAATTGGTCATAGAATAATAGAATGAATAAAATGAATGCTCACAAGTTTTCGTTTTCCACAGCCATATAGTACAAGGCAAATTTTGCCTGTAATTGACAGAATAAAATATACTTACTATTCCAAGAAATAATCTGTGCAGCAAAGAGTTATGTCAGAAATCAAGAAAATAGGTTGAAACAAATGCAGTGCAAAGCGCACGTCCACAAGGACTTAATTGGGGTCCGGGGGTGGAGCCCCGACAGGGTAATATGGTGATCAAATACGGGTCTAGAGGGTCAGTTATATCATTTGTGATAGAAAACGACAGATTCCTTTATGTTACAATATGTATAATTGAAACAACGAATAATAATTGCAAGGTTAGATGGCAGTGTGAAACTAAATAATTACCGTGCATATCTTAAGCATTTAAATATCTTACTGTTTAAATTTTTCTAAATTACTCATGATATATACAGGGAAATATCAAATACTGCGCTGCACACAACTCATAACTGTAATATGTCTTAGTTTCATTTTACAACACAGTTAAAGTATAATGGACTGCATTGGCTAGTGAGAAACAGTGACCAGAAGTGGGTTAGGGTAGAGCCACTGACCAGGGAAAAATCGTGAGATGGGGTTTAGGGAGCAAAGCCCTAGGACAAAGCAGGGAAGGTTTTTGGTTCATGCAGCAATCTTTGAAGTAGTTTATAAAAAAAAAATAAAATAAAAAAATAATGTTTAATGTTACCAAGACCAATGCACAGAGATAGAGGGAAATGGACACTGCCAACTTATACAGCACAAGAAATAGAGTAATATACAACACAGGCACAGCTGCAGCAGCCTGACATTTACCATTAAGTGACGAAAATATCTGCTGCACATCACCGCTCACAGACAACACCCTCCCATATTCAGAGTTCTTATTGTCGGCTTTTCTGCAAGTTGGCCTAAGTATTAACAAGGGTACAGTGGGAATTGCCACGTCTGGGGAGTAAATAGGAGATGGGAAAGGTTTGGTTTGGATTTGCCTATTCTTCTGATTTGGGACTTCGTCTCTTTAGGGTGCATTGTTCTTGGTAACAATTACCAATATAATCCCTCACATCAAATCTAAAAATTGTACCGAAAGTGATCTTTAAGTACAAACAGACGCCGCCACGCCATGCAACTTTCTACTTCAGTCTACATTACTGGTAACCTTCTATAGGCCACTCTTTCCCCATCAACCCTCAAACACAAGCTTCCCTGACACGCCAAGCCACAGACTTAAAGAAAGTCGGAATCAACGACATTACAAATATCAAAACAAGAACTTTCGAAACGTAAACAAGCGCCGAGGCTTCCCGTCCCGTCGCCCACCTTCACAAAACCTCTTTTCTCCCGCAAGTATCAACAGGAACCTCCTTTCATCCCTTACCATCTGGTCTAAACTCGAACTCGAGGAATTCGTGCCCAAATTTGCCTTTGTGGCCGACGTAATAGCGAATGTAGAAGTCGTTGGAGCCCATCGCGCGTCGACGCGTGCTGCGGCGTCTGGCTGCTGGAGAGAGAGTGTTGGAGGAACACCTTTTGTGGGAGAGATTCGTTCCTTTTGTTTTCTTTCTTTTCTTCTTTTTCTTTTGCATTATGATGTGTATATCCCTTAGTTCCTCTATTTCGAGTCCGTTGTATGTGAGCTAAAGTAGCCTTTCTGGTGGCGATTGACACATTTTTTTTTTTTTTTTTAATTGCTTTCTTGTATTTTTTTTTTTTTTTTTTCCCCGTTCTGTGTTCTTTACACGATTTTGGTTTTGTTGTTTAAACTGAGCTTGTCCTTTCCCTGTTCAGCCGCATCGCATGGTCTGGAGCGGCGTTGGACGAGACTTTTCTTGAATTATTAGCATCTTGTTGGGCACTATTTCTGTTCCTGCTTTTAGGGCTTATATGTGTGAGGTCTGCGTATTTGTCTGCCTTGCCCGCTTTTATTTTTCACACAGCAGCGTCTTTCCTGTAGGAGGAGTGATGGAGGACGAGCCCCGCAGAAAGGGCGTGTGTTCTTTTTTTCAATTTCTATAGTTTTTTTTTTTTTTTTTTTGTCATTTTATTTCATGGATGCATTTAATTGTGCAGGGTCGATGTTGCATTCAAATGGCCCCGCCGAGCTTATCAATTTGTGTTCATTTAAACTGATGAGGGGAAAGGAGGAGGAATAGAAGGGGGGAGAGGAGAAGTAGGAGGAGAAAGAGGAGGAGGAGAAGGAGGAGGAGGAGGAGGAGGAGGAGGAGGAGGAGGAGGAGAAGAAGAAGAAGAAGAAGAAGAAGAAGAAGAAGAAGAAGAAGAAGAAGAAGAAGAAGAAGAAGAAGGAGAAGGAGAAGGAGAAGGAGAAGGAGAAGGAGAAGGAGGAGGAGGAGGAAGAAGAAGAAGAAGAAGAAAAAGAAAAAGAAAAAGAAAAAGAAAAGAAGAACAAGAACAAGAACAAGAACAAGAGAAACAACAACAACAGCAAGAGTGAGAAGAGAACTAGAGAGGAAGTAAATGAGGGAATGAAAAAAAAGAGGAAAAAAAAAAGGATTGGTGGAAGAAGAGTAGAATGAATAAGATAAGAACAGATGAATAGTTGCAAAATGACAAAAACAACATCACCAATGGCAATAGTAGTAAAAACGGATGTAATGTTATTGATAGTATTAATAATAGCAATGACAAAACTTATGAGCATCGCAAAAATGACAATTAATGATGATGATAGATAATGATAATGATAATAATAATGATGAAAATTATAATAATGATAACAATAATAATAATGATAATAATAATAATAATAATAATAATAATAATAATAATAATAATAACAGCAGCAATAATAATAATAACAATAATAATGAAGATGATGATGATAACAATAATAATATAATGATGATGATGATAATAATAATGATAATGATAATAATAACATCAATAATGATGATGATGATGATTGATAATAATAATAATAATGTAGATGATTATTATAGTAACAACAACAACAACAGCAATAATAATAATAATAGTGATAACAATAACAACAATATTAATAATAATAATAATAATAATAATAATAATAATAATAATAATAATAATAATAATAATAATAATAATAATGGATGGGTGGGTGCTGCATGCTCAGGGTGATGTGAAGCGAGGGTGTGGTAGACTAAATAGTGTTAAGCGCTCTGCATGCCTTCTTGCTCGCAGCTGGCAACGCTGGCTAGCCTAGTGCGAAAAAGGGAGCAACTCTGCAGAAGCTTCCCGTTTCAGTTCATAGCCTCTCCGTTATCGACGTTATCGGTAGGAGCTTGGAACATCCAGTCCTTGCGGCAGGAAGAGCGGTTACCCCTGCTATTGAGGGAACTGAAGCGGTTGGGTGTTGAGGTGGCTGCCCCCTCAGAGGTGAGAAGACCTGGCAGCGGCACTATCAGTATGCGTGGGTATACCTACTACTGGTCAGGCTGGGGCGATGGTCATCTCCAGGGGTTAGCAGGTCGTATAGGTAACACCTGTTGATGAGCATATTATGGCAGTGAGACTGAAACATGCTTTTGGCTTCATATCTCCTATTGCTGTATACGCTTCTGCAAACTTGATGTGAAAGAGGCGTTCTATGCCAAAACTCACATCTGTGGCAGACATTTGTTTCCGGCGAGACATTGTTCTGGGCGACTTTAGTGAGTTCCAGCTGGCAACGAGATGTCTGTCGCTTCCTATGGCTCGAGAGCTGATCCCAGCAGCGATAACAGCCTCCTTCTCCGGGAATTTGCTAGGTCCCAGAGTTTGAGGATTTCTGGCTCCTGGTGTCACCTTTCCAAACTACATCGCTGGACAAGGTATTGCGTTACGGGTACTGTGGCCAAGGAGATCGACCACATTCTTGTCAGCACTTGCTGGAGGATTCTTTAGAATTGCAGGGTTTACTAGAGTGCCGAATTTCTGTGGCACTGACCATAGGCTCGTGGCTACCCTACGGGTCCACTTCAACTCTGGTCCCTCCAGTGGCCACTCTAGGGACAGACTGAGGGGGGAGGAGTGTGCCCAGAGGCTCTGATCGGTTCACAGAACTTGGAAACCTGACGGACCCAGTTGCTCTGTGGGAGTCCAAGTGCGGAACACTCGGAGCAGCACAAGAGTACATTGGCGAACGCCCAAGAGCAATTTCATCACAGAAACATGTCGCATGGCTCGGCTGAATGACAATCAGGACTTGTGCCATTCCTTGGTGTGTAGGGCTTGGACACTGCTAAAAAGGGACAAGGAACAGTTGATCAGGAACCTTGCTGAGGAGGTTGAGGGCGATTTCTTGATAAATGAACTTCGCCCTGCCTACCAAGCCCTGAGAAAACTGAACTCTAAACAATCCTCGCAGATGACTGCACTCCGTTCAGTGGATGGACAGATCATCTCAGATCATTGTTGGGTTCGTGAACGGTGGGCTGAATATTCTGAGCAACTGTACCAGCAGTTTGTTTTGGATACAAGTGGTATCACAATACCTGTGCTGGACCCACACATCATCAAGGAACCTCCTACCCTAACTGAGGTTAGGATGACAATTTCTAAGCCGAAGGGTGGAAATGCCGCAGGCATATTTGATATCCCTGCTGAACTGCTAAAGGCTAGGGGCGAATCTGTGGCATGGGGCTTGCATACAGTGTTGACTGCCATCTGGCAGTCTGGTTTCAACCCCCCTGACCTGTTGAGGGGATGGTCATCACTCTCTGGAAATGGAAAGAGGATCGCTGGGACTGTAGCAACTACCGTGGCATTACATTGCGCTATATACCAGGCAAGATTTTTACCAATATCCTTCTGAAATGGTTTCATGACCACCTACTAAGGCACAAGAGACTGGAGCAGTCTGTATTCATTCCTGGCAAGTCCATAACACACCATATCCTAGCGCTTCGAGTCATTGTGGAACGCCGTTGTGAGTACGGTCGTCGACAAAGTCAAGGTCTGTGACCTTGATATTGCCCAGTGTTGTTCCACAATGATTTTGGATAGTAGCTTCGCCCATTATCCAGTCCATGCAGGTGTTGAAAAGTGATGGTGTAAGGACACAGCTTTGCCTCACCCCTGCATTAACAGGGAAGAAGGTCGACAGGCCCTCACCATACTTTAAAGCACAAGAAGGCGTTCGACACGGATTATTGGCCTAATTGCAAGCTTATATACTGGTGCTGAAGGTGCTTTAAAGTGTGGTGAGGGCCTGTCGACCTTCTTCACTGCTAATTCAGGGGTGAGGCAAGGCTGTGTCCTTACACCATCACTTTTCAACACCTGCATGGACTGGATAATGGGCGAAGCTACTATCCAAAGTCATTGTGGATAGTGGCTGGGCAATATCAAGGTCACAGACCTTGACTTTGTCGACGATGATGCTATCCTATCTGAGTCTCTAGAATCACTGGTGGCGACTCTTGATGCATTTGGCAATGAGGAGAAGTTCTAGGGCCTATAGGTCTCCTGGACCAAGACCAAGATTCAGGTCTTTGGGGACCTGTTAGGGGAACCTATTAATTCGATTAATGCTTGCAGCGAGGACCTTGAAGTCACAGAGAGCTGTACATAGTACTTTGGTAGTGCAATCCTTGTCTCTGGGTTGTCAACCAAGAAGTCAGTAGGTGGATTAGCCTGGCATGAAATCGATCAACAAGAGCATTTGGAGATGTCGTTACCTGTGCAGTAGGACCAAACTACGGGTCTTCAAGGCCTTGATACTGCCAATTTTGCTGTATGGAAGCGAAACCTAGACGATATCTAGTGTCTTGGAGTCTCTCGTCTTGATGCCTCTTGTAACAAGTCCCGGATCATGAGGTATAGTTGGTAGGGATAACCGATGAGCTACCCCGTGAGTCCTTGCGAGACAATTCTTGGGTGGATGCGGCCATGCTCCCCCGTCGGCCTTAGCCCTCTGATGATGATGATGATGACGATGACGATGAACCGTATTCATGTTGACAAATGATGATGAAAATGATGATGATGAAGATGAATAATAATAATAATAATAATAATAATAATAATAATTATGATAATAAGAACAACAATGATGATAATAATGATAGTCATAATGATAATGATAGTATTATATCATTATTATAATAATAATATAATGGTAACAATAATGCAGCTGATAATATAATTATAATAATGATAATAATGATAATGACAATAGTAATAATAATAATAATAATAAAAATTATAATAATAATAATAAAAATTATAATAATAATAATAAAAATTATAATAATAATAATAATAATTATGAGGATGATGATGATGATGATAATGATAATGATGATGATGATGATGGTGATGATGATGATAATAATAATAATAATAGTAATGATAATAATAATAGAAATGATAATAATCATAGTAAGAGCAATACTAACAATAACAACAACAACAAACTACAACAATAATATTAATAATAATATAAAAATGATTATAATGATGATAATAAAAATGATAATGAAAATAATAGTAATATTGATAATGTATATACGTAGAGAGAAAAATAAAGAAAATATATGCGTTAGTAGGCTGAGGAAATCAACCATCTTAGCTTTATCCTTACGGTCTTTGACAACACTTTTTTTTTAAGCATGGCAACAAATAATAACAACTACATAACAACAACTACAATAATTGATATTAAAGAAATTAACAAATAATGAAGGCAGTGTTGAAGATAATAATAATGATAATACTTTATATTTATCCTCTTTGTTGACACGGACAACATTTAGACAACAACAACATCGCAGGCAAATTTTGAGTGAAAATATGAAGCCAGAGAAAGAGGAAATAAGAGGAAGTGAATGAATCAATCCTCTTTTCATTATATAGAAGTGATACTAACAAGTAATCAAGCAAAATCTGAGTTTCTAGTTGAATTGCCAACATCTTTGAAGTCGGGAAAGCTAGAGAAATAACTACCTAAAAGCAGCCCAGACCTCCAGTAGTGTTCAAGAATCTTGATATGCAAAAAACCCCAACGGCAAATCGTAGGGAGAAATAATAGAAAGGGAAAGGCATGTTTAAGGCCAAGAAGAAGTCGAAGCTGCCCGCGAGTCCCAGGCCGCCCTCGTGGGAGGAGATGGAGGAGGACCTTCGCGTCGTGGCCAAGGAGGACTTCATCTTCGCCCTCAAGGCCGAGTCGGAAGGTAAGGGCGGGGAAGATAGAAAACAGGATGAATGGAAAAAGCAGACTAATGTTTCAACCTCACAGGAGAGTGTGCACATCTAGGTAATTTGGAAAATTTTCCGTGCATGTCAACCAGGAGTACAGTAAAATAAGTGTATGGAGTGGTCATCTTGACGAAAACTAAGACCCTTTTCATCTATGGGAAAACGTGTGCAAATCGAAAATAAGGGAGATATAGGACAGACAAGAGTGAAGATCGCCCTTCTTTTCCTAAGTCCCTTCCAAGTTTACTTCACGAGAATCAAAACAAATGTGATGCGGAACTCACTACCAAGTAGTCCTTGTATTGCTACGCGCTTGTGAGAGCGAATATTTTGTAATAATCAGCCTCCGTTTTCTCAAATTCATGTATGTAATGCGTTCTTTTCCTTTTATTGTTCTTCATTTACGTGTTTTACTAGTATTTATGCTATTCTGTACAATAACCGTGTGCGCCTGCGCGTTTTGCCACCGGGAGATTTGACAGCCAGCAATCCATTACATTGAGAAACACCGGTGAAAAATGTTTCATTCCCAGTGCTGCGTCGATTACGGATCATTTTTAAAGCCCTTTTGTTGATATACTGGACAAATAGACATTAGTGACTATCACAGCCTGATATTTGAATACATCCATTGCCGCAAATGCTGAAAAAAGTGATTAGAAACTAAGCAATTGTGACCCTAGACGGAAGTGAAGAAACGTTCGGTGTTTCGCAATATAAAATTATGTGGTTTTACCCTCGGGGCCCAGGGGGCATAGCCCCCTGGCTAGGCGAATATAATACCACAGGGGTCCAGGGAGCATAGCCCTCTGGCTAGGCATATATATTACCACAGGGGTCCAGGGGGCATAGCCCACTGGCTAGGGAATATATAGATTGTAGTGTATAAATCCCACAGGGTTAAGGTTAGGTTGGTTTATTGGTTAGGACAATGTACGCTTACCACGGGGGACGTGGAATCCTGTAGATTTTTACCGAACGTTGGGTTTGGTTCCTGTAGTTTTTTTAAAGTTGGTGCGTCAGTGCGTAGACTTTGAAAGATGGCGGCGATATCTGTTGAGTTTCAGTGTCCGATTTTTTGTGCTTGTTTTACACATTCTTGTTCTCTTTTCTTCTTATTTCAGCCTGTTTTACCCCACAATTTCCATGATCTACTTCATGCCCTCCCCTGCTATCGGGACTTATCAAATCACATGAAGATTGTCGGCTGCAGAATGCAACTGAAATGATCATCAGATTCGTTCTCATGTCACAAAAACAAATCTGATAATATAAATATTGTCAGGGAAGACCCGGTTGCCATTTTCGGAAAATTAACCAATAATTTTCTATCATTTCTGACAATTTTGGTATTGTCTCACTGTCTACTATCCACATAAAATTATTCCACAGACACCCCCATTAGTGACAGTCTTGGCACTGATAGCAGAGGAGAGTATGAATGAATAAAATATACAGAATCATTTACTATATGTCTAATGCAGGGGCTTGTGTCTCCTGTGATTCCAAAATTAAGTAGGGAAAGTTTTTTTTCCACAGCCACCCTAATCATTCCTGCCTTGGCACAGCAACATCCGAATCCCAAGCTATAGCATTATCAACCCTGACTTCACTGGAAAATCCATTTCTGCTCAGCCTCATCCCTCTCTCAATACTTGTATCGAAACGGTATCCATCTCCCCAAGATTGGTCGCAGGATTGGTCACATTGTGGACAAGACCTACTTGCCTGCCTCGTGAACTATGATGCAGTATCAATACAGTGCTACACCATTCCCCCTACTTTAAGTCCTGCACCAATATTGCCAATTATTTTCCATAGACATGATTTCCCCCTAGATGTTTATATTGGCAAAGAGTTCCTCCCTGTCTGACAATATCAACCTCTCCTGTCAATGTCAGAGTTGTTGGCATCTAGGCCACCCTGCCAAACACTGCTACTCCACAGCCTGATGCCCTCAGTGTGCCCAACCTGATCATGATCAGTCAAACTGCTCTGCACACTCATGCACATATACCAGTTGTGCTGGCTCCCACAATGTATTTCATAGGGGCTGCCCTACATACAATTTTCAGTCTAAGGTAGCAATTCTCAGATTCAAAGTTAGCCTCACTTAACATGAGGCCATACTGGAAGCACACAGATGAGATTTTTCTCTTACTGGCTACACCAGTACTGTCCTTTGCTCTGCCCCTCCCCCTCCCTCCCAAGATGTTTCTACATCTTCTCCAGTATCTCCCTCTCCCAGTCAAATTCTTTTGCTATTCTAAATCCAGACACACCCAGTGTCCACCACTATTCCAGACACACCCAATCTCCACCACTATCCCAGGCACATCCAATCTCCACCACTACTCCAGACACTCCAATCTTAACTTCCCCAATACCAACCCCTCTTCCTCCCTGCTCAACTTATCACACAAGACAAGCTAAATGTTCCACTCCATCTTCTACCACATCCTCTCCTACTTCAACCTCTCCCTCTGTCCCTCAAACATTTGTCCCCTTTTCTCATCCTCATCAGAAAACCTTTGTTTCTCAGACCTCCCCCAGCCAAATCCACTTCAGATATTCTTGAAGACATTCAAAACTATCTAATCATGACCCAAAATAACCTCCCTACACCTGATCCATCCTCCAGTCTTTCTGCTCCCATCACCTCTACCCTGCTGACATCCATCCTCCAACTCATGTTCCTCAGACACCCCTTCCCTCCACTTCCTCCCAACACATCCCATTCCCCCCTGCTTCTTCTGCATCACCCCCCCTTCCTTTCCAATTATCTCTTCTGCTTACATTTACAGTCACAGTTACAGTAGCAGTTAATATTTACTTGTATTGCTATCATTATCATTATTGTTATCATTACCATTAACATTATCATTATTGTTATCAGTGCCATTAACATTATCCTTATGATTGTCTTCATCATTATAACTGTTATCATCATTGTTATTATTATTATCATCATCATCATCATCATCATCATCATCATCATCATCATCATCATCATCATCATCATCATCATCATCATCATAATCATTATCATTATCATTATCATTATCATTATTATTATTATTATTATTATTGTTATTATTGTTATTATTATTATTATTATTATTATTATTATCATTATCATTATCACTGTTATCATCATCATCATCATCATCATCATCATCATCATCATCATCATCATCATCATCATCATCATCATCATCATCATCATCATCATCATCATCATCTTCAGTATAATGCTGCTGCTGCTGCTGCTGATGATGATGATGATAGTGATAATAATAATAATGATAATGATGATGATAGTAATGATAATGGTGTGATGATAGTGATGATGATGGTAATGGTGATGGTGATGGTGATGATGATGATGATGATGATGATGATGATGATGACAACAACAACAATGATGACATTGATGATAATAATATTAATATGCTGAAGATGATTATCATTTATCATTATCATTATTGTGATTATACGTATATCTTTTAAAGTTTGTATTGCTTTGTTTTTCC
>NC_051425.1:28921248-28928748 GCF_015228065.2 Penaeus monodon | reverse complement strand
AAGTGTGTTGCATGGCTCAGCTGAATGGTAATCAAGTCTTGCATCGCTCTATGGTGCATAGGGCTCGGACACTGCTGAGAACGGTTCAACAGAAATCTTGCTGAGGAGGTTGAAGGCCATTTCTTGGTAAACGACCTTCGCCCTGCCTACTAAGCCCTGAGAAAGCTGAACTCTAAGCCCTCCTCACAGATGACTGCAGTCTGATCAACGGATGGACGGATCATCTCTGATCATGTTGGGGTTCGTGAACATTGGGCTGAGTATTTTGAGCAGTTGTACCAGGTGGACCCTCCAACAGTTGGCTTGGATGCAAGCGATGTCACAGTGCCTGTGCCGGACCCACCCATCAGCAAGGAACCTCCTACACAAACAGAGGTTAGGATGGTGATTTTCATGCTGAAAAGTGGGAAAGCTGCAGCATATGTGATATCCCTGCTGAACTGCTAAAGGCTGGGGGTAAACCTATGGCTCGGGGCCTGCATACAGTCCTGACTGCTATCTGGCAGTCTGGTACAATTCCCCCTTACCTGCTGAGGGGCGTGGTCATCCCTCTCTGGAAGGGGAAAGGGGATCGTTGGTATTGTAGCAACTACCGTGGCATTACACTGCTCAGCATACCAGGCAAGGTTCTCGCCCACATTTTTCTGAAACGGATCTGCAACCACCTACTGAGGCATCAGAGACTGGAGCAGTCTGGATTTACTCCTGGCAAGTCCAGAATAGACCATATACTAGCACTTCGAGTAACTGTGGAACGCCGTTGTGAGTTTGGTCGTGGGTTGCTTGCAACCTACATCGACCTCAAGAAGGGGTTTGACTCGGTGCATCAGGAATTGCTATGGGAGATCCTGAGACTCAGGGAAATTCCGACACAGATTATTGGCCTAATTTAGTAAACCCCTTTATACTGGTACTGAAAGTGCTGTAAAGTGTGGTAGGGGTCTGTAAAACTTCTTCCTGTTAAATTTCAGGGGTGAAGCAAGGCTGTGTCCTTGCACCAACACTTTTCAACATCTGTATGGACTGGATAATGGGCAGAGCTACTAGCCAAAGTCAGTGTGGAGCAACACTAGGCAATAACAAGGTCTCTGACCTTGACTTTGCCGACATGTTGCTATCCTATCTGAGTCATTGGAGTCACTGGTGGCAGCTCTTGATGCATTTAGCAATGAGGAGAAGCCCTTTGGCCTAGAGGTCTCCTGGACCAAGACCAAGATTCAGGACTTTGGGGACCTGTTAGGGGAACCCGTTCAGTCGATCCATGCTTGCGGTGAGGACGTCGAAGTTACAGAGAGTTTTACATACCTTGGTAGTGTAGTCCATATCTCTGGGCTGTCAGACCAAGCAGTCAGTAGACAGATTGGTCTGGCAATAGGAGCAATGAACTCAATCAACAAGACCATTTCGGTACGTATGCAGAAAGACCAAACTGCGTGTCTTCAAGGCCTTGATACTGCCAGTTTTGCTTTATGGAAGTGAAACCTGGATGCTATCCAGTGCCTTGGAGTCTTGTCTTGATGCCTTTTGAAACAAGTGCCTTCGCCGGATCATAGGGTACAGTTGGCAGGACCACGTGTCCAACTGGCAGTTACACCGTGAGACTGGCATGGGACCTATTACTTGCATAATCAGGGATCGCCAACTCAGGCTATATGGGCACCTAGCTCATTTCCCTGTGGATGACCCTGCCCATCAGGTTGTTATATATAAATATATATATTTATATATATACATATAATATATATACACATATATATCTATATATATATATATATATATATATATATATACATATACATAAAAAAAAAAATTATATATATATACATATATATATATATATTATATATATATATTATTATATATATATTATATATATATATATTGTAGCAGCACGACCCCACAACCCGAAGTTCAGCGTAGTTTCCCAAGTTAGATCACATCAGGTCCACAGCCATGTCTGCGCTCATTGGACAGTGGGCTCCCCTCGTTCCCTGCGCGCTTACACAGCGCTAGTGTACTTAAGCCACAGAGCCCAAAACAAGATCGCTCAGTGCACATCGAGCAGCTGATCTTCAAGGATTCTCCTCTCTTCTCTTCCTGCAGTGAATCGAGCCTTACTAGGGCGATTCAGAGCGAAGGGAGGACCGTACCGGCAAAGGCGCTTGACGGGGCGCAGCAGGTGGCGCCAAGCCAGATAATGCCAAGAGAGCCACTATAACCTCTCGGTCTTGAGGCTTTTGCATGATGTACCGCGCCCGGCCCAAAGCAATTTCGGCCTCAGCTCTTACACATTATCGGACGGTGACGCGCCCCCCCCTTGTTTGCTGCCACGATGCTATGTGCTTGCATATAGCTTCGTGCCCTCTAGCCTATTCTTTCCTATACGAATTTTCGGCATTAGGATAACTCTGTGCACACCTTCTGGTGAACTGGACCCCATCTTCAGGCGCGTGCTCGGACATGGGCAGACCTTTACCTCCCGCAGGGGAGGGTGTGTCTGGGGGGCCTTAGAGGGCCTGCCTTACAGTGTGCATAGAGTTGCCATTCTGTTTGCTAGGTACTGGTCTGGCAGACCATCTGATGACTGCCACTCTCTCTTTTTGAATAGGAACGATAGGCAGGTAGGAGCCCCCCACTTTGTCAGGCTCTCAGCCTGGTTCTGTCTAAAGAGCTGCCGCTAGACAGAACACTAACTTCCCGTCCTGTGCTAGGATGTGCCTGGATAAAAGTTAGCTTCTCTCCCTCACTGTGATGAAATAGTCTGTGGTTGGCTGTTTCAGAGGGATGAAGGAACTCACTGGAACAGGTACAGGACCTCTCTTCTCTCACTGAGGTGAAACAGCTTTTGGGTGTTTCAGAGAGAAGAGGGATTTACTTTAAAAATCCGTCCCATAGGAACTGCCTGGATAAAAGTTAGCTTCTCTCCCTCACTGTGATGAAATAGTCTGTGGTTGGCTGTTTCAGAGGGATGAAGGAACTTACTGGAACAGAGGTACAGGACCCCTCTTCTCTCACTGAGGTGAAACAGCCTTTGGGTGTTTCAGAGAGAAGAGGGATTCTCTTTAAAAACCTGTCCTGCCATAGGAACCGCCTGGAAAGAAGATAGCTTCTCTCCCTCACTGTGATGAAATAGTCTGTGGTTGGCTGTTTCAGAGGGATGAAGGAATCTTTCTGGAACAGGTGCAGGACCCCCCTCTTTTCTCATTGAGGTGAAACAGCCTTTGGGTGTTTCAGAGTAAAGAGGGATTCACTTTGAAAAAAGGTACAGGTCCTCTCTGAGGGATGGAGAGGAACTGCCTGGAAAAAGTGAAAGAACTCCCTTCCTTACTGAGGGAGGAGAAAAAGTGTTCCCAACAATGATGGCAGCCTTGTGCGCTGGGAGACAGGAGTCCTGGAGGTTGAGCAATGCCGTGTGCGAGTATGCCCTGCGGCTAGCAACACACCTCTTTGGTCCTCTATTCCAGCAAGACAGGCGGCCTGATCCAGGCCCGGTCAGGTCAATCGGCTGGTCTCCCTTGGGAGGCTAGGGTCAAGCAGTCATGCTGCCGTTGGAACTCACACCGTCCGAGTGTGCCACTGCAAACGGCGAATTGGTTTGCGTATATCCACTCATCACCCCTGTTGCTGTTAGAGATTGGTTCTAACACTCACCTTCTCCTTGTTGGACTCCGTGGTGGGTGGGGGCGTGAGTGGATGAAGCACTGTCTAAATACATGGAAAATAAAACTAAAAACCCCCCACAGACAGATGCTGATGTTGACGACTCATGCAAGGCCCAGACCAGGGCAGCCACCCTGAAGCCATACGTGCCTCCGGGTGGCAAAAGAAAACCCTAAGCACAGGATGACACTGTCACACCTGCTGCCAAGATGGTGGACAAGACAGAAAAAACATTTAAAAACATGTCTGTCTACCAGATTGTCCAACAGATGGACTCCCGTGCTGGCCCCTCCAGGCCAGCACCTCAGCCAGGAAGGTCTCTGAGTACCCCTCTGACGACCCCCCTGACCGAATCGGGAGCACCAGCTGAACCAGCCGAAACAGCTGGTGCGCCCACGAGCAAGCCCTAAAGCCGAAAGGGCGGGCCGAAACGACCGAAGTGTCTGTAGCAAGGCACACAACACCGAGGTGTGCATTAAGGCTTACAAAGAGGAAAAGAAGAACACAACAGCTAAAAGTCGTAACTGTGCCAAGAGGCATCACGCCTGGATCCTGGCTTGCTCTGTCAGGAAAGAGGCGGCCCTCAAACGGCAAGAGGTTGCTAAGAAGCCCCCCTAGGCACATATGTCTGGGGGAAGAACAAAAACGAAAAGGCCTCCCAACCTCCAAAGAGGAAGGAAGCCGCCCCCCAAGCCGAAACCGGAGATCTCCGACAAACACGAGTTCCCCAAAATGAAACAAGTGCAGAATAATCACAGGAAGAAAGGTCCTAACAGCACGACAACGTCCTCCCCAAAAGCAGAAGACATCCTCCTCGATGAGGGGGACATGTCGATCCTGCTGACTGCTGTAGTCACAGCAGTGGCAACAGCCTTGGGAAGGACGAGTGAAGAGGCGGATAAGGCAGTCGTGGTCGCCATGACGGCATTGACCAAGTCTGTCGCAGCCCAAAAGGGAAGGAAGCTGGAAAGGGCCAAAACAGCCCCATCCTCTCCCTCACCCCAGGACGAGACTCCCCTCCCCACTCCAACCCAGGCCATGCCCTCTCAGGCAGAGCCTAGCCAGGCTGTTTCAATGCCAGAAACCGAATCAGAACAAGCTGACCCTGCCCGGGCAAGGCCAGCAAAGAGCAATGCAGAAACAGCCTGGCCAGAGGAAAGCCCAAACACACAAAGTCAGAGCTACCAAAGGCTCTCCACCCCCCAGTGGATCCAGGGATAGCCTGACAGCCAAAGAAGACCCCTCATGCAGCGAGGACTTCGCAATGGAGTTGTCAGACTCCGAAACTAGTCAATCCAAATACGTCGATGTCTCTGATGTAACTATCATCTAGTAACATCATGGCACGCAATCTAAGCATTCTGCAGTGGAACATCTATGGCTTCTCCACAAGGAGTGCCATCCTCCACGCAATAGTGTGATCAAGGAGCATTGACATTGCCATGCTTCAGGAGACATTAACAGTGGAACCTATTCGCTTCTCTGGGTATCATGTCTTCATGCTGCCACGTGCTGATGGCAAGCGAGGCCTGATCACCCTTGTCAGAGCAACGATTCCCTGCTCCGCAATAGCCAATGCACCGCACTGTGATGTTGAATTTCTTGCCGTCGAGATTCACCTGGTTGGGGGTCCCCTGAAATTGTACAATGTGTACAGCCGGCCATACTGTAGTACGTAAGATATCAGCCAGGTCTGTGCTTCTGCAGCACACGACCGAGTGATCATAGGGGGAGACTTCAATGCACACCACCACATCCTGGCTCCCTGCAGGGCACCGGATGTGGCTGGCCATCACATAGCCAACGTGCTTGAGACATTCCCCGAGATCGCTCTCCTCAATAACCAGGAGCCAACGCATGTCAGAGGAGGAGTCCTAGACCTCACCCTAGCCACTGCGAATTCGAGAGGATTGGCTGGCGTGTCGATGAGACCGTCACTAGTGACCATTACAGCACTATAACTACCCTCATGGATAGTGGCCCAGCCGAAATGCCACGACCGAATCCAAGATGGAAAACAGACAAGGCCAACTGGCAGGCGTTTCAGAACGCCTTGGCCCACTGTCTGAGAAACAAAGAAACCCACACAAAGCGAAACATGAAGTGTACAAGTCAGACTTGTAAAAGCCATTGATGAGGCAGCCTGACCCTACCCAAAACTCGGCCTGGGTCCAGGAGTCACAAAGAACCCCTGACAACCTAGCCCTCCTAAAGGAGGCTGTCAGGGATGCCAAGGAAACTGCCAACAGAGTCAGGCAGGAAAAGTGGCTGGAATGGTGTGAGTCCTTCGACCACCATACCACCCTCTCAGAGCTATGGCAATGGGTCAAGCAAGCTACCAGCCACTCAACCCCGAGATGCACGCACCATGATCCCCAGTCAGAGGTGAACAGACTGGTGCATGAGATCTCTGTGAGAACAAGTAGCAACAACCTGCCAGCCGAACTGAGGGCAAGACAAGAACGCCTACAACCAGACAGACTTTCTCATATCAGAGAAAGGGCAGCCGAACCTTTATAGATAGACGTTATCTTTTCTCTGAGGGAACTAAGAAATACATATAAAACCAGTTGCAACACAGCCCTGGGCTCTGATGGGATCTCGTACCCCATCATTTCCCACCTGGGACTAGTAGGTAAGCTTGCAATCCTGCAACTCATCAACAAGTCCTGGGAAACTTCCACTCTACCCCAGAGACAGCGAACAGCTTACTGCCGGTAAACAAGGTTGGACAACACTCCGCACTCTAGGTTCCGCCGTTTTCTTTTCTTTCCTGGTTACGTTTCTGGCTAGAGAAAACGATTCTCGGAATTACGGAGACTATCGTAGTTTTCATTATTATTTATTGGACATAAATAATACCATTGAAGCATTATTTGTGTTCATCATAATATTATAATTTTAGGTTGATTGGAAATGTTTTTACCATATAACATTTATTATGCTTAAACCAAAATACATTTATAAAAAAATTATAAAAAAAATATACAAAATATGGAACGATACTTAAGTAGATACCATACGATACGAAAATAAAGCTTGTTATATACATCTAGAATATAAATACATACAAATGCATTTAACAAATACGTTTATTTAGCAAAACATAAAACCAGATCCTTGTCTGGGCTATACTTATTAGTAATGGCATATTCACTTATATTAATAAGTGCTCGAACAGTTTCTGTCTTTAGACAGTTACGTTCTTTCCTTTTTATTCTATTCATTTTTGAGAATAGACGTTCAACGTCAGCATTGGATGTCGGTAGAGAGAGGACCTCGAGTGCAAATTTGGCTAAGCATTCAAATTTTCGTTTCCCATTATCATCAGTTATTTTCATAATGTATTTATAAAAATCTTCGGCATTAGATGAAACCTCATCAATGTCTTTGAACTGATGCCACCGAATACTGCGCCATTGGTCATCTGCCATTAATTTACAGTAGGTATTTATGCGGGGGACCTCATTCATTCATTCATTCATATTTTTTCTAAAAGTACTTTGTACAAATCAGTAATTTGGCCATGAAGGAAATGCAGAGTCTGCGATTTAGACTGAAACAAGAGATTTACTCTATCCAAGTGAGGCAGGATGTAGTTCATGAAATTTAGATAAATGAAAATGTAATGATCTTTTAGTGCCATGTGAATTTTTTCAACAGCAATCAACCTCTCTTCTTCAACTATGTTAGAAAAATAAGTTTAAGAGGTTTTCCACTGCTCCAGAACTCGAGATACGGCGCTGTGGAGAGATAACCACCTGGTAGCACATGGATGGAGTAATTTGTGAGGCTTGATATTGCAAAACAGTTGATATTCTTTAAATTCATACTTTCTTT
>NC_051425.1:28908278-28916148 GCF_015228065.2 Penaeus monodon | reverse complement strand
TTCTGAACTACATCCTGCCCACTTGAAGAGTAAATCTCTTGTTTCAGTCTAAATCGAGACTCTGCATTTCCTTCATGGCCCAAATTACTGATTTGTACAAAGTACTTTTAGAAAAAATATAATGAATGAATGAATGAGGCCCCCGCATAAATACCTACTGTAAATTAATGGCAGATGACCAATGGCGCAGTATTCGGGGGCATCAGTTCAAAGACATTGATGAGGTTTCATCTAATCCCGAAGATTTTTATAAATACATTATGAAAATAACTGATGATAAGGGAAACGAAAATTTGAATGCTTACCCAAAATTTTGGCACTCGAGGTCCTCTCTCTACCGACACCCAATGCTGACGTTGAAGTCTATTCTCAAAAATGAATAGAATAAAAAAGGAAAAGAACGTAACTGTCTAAAGACAGAAACTGTTCGAGCACTTTAATAAAAAGTGAATATGCCTTACTAATAAGTATAGCCCAGACAAGGATCTGGTTTTATGTTTGCCTAAAAAAAACGTATTTGTTAAATGCATTTGTATTTTATTTATATTCTAGATGTATATAACAAGCTTTATTTTCGTATCGTATGGTATCTACTTAAGTATCTTTCCCATATTTTGTATATTTTTTTTTATAATTTTTTTATAAAGGGAAATTTGGTTTTAAGCATAATAATGTTATATGGTAAAAACATTTCCAATCAACCTAAAATTATAATATTATGATGAACACAAATAATGTTTCAATGGTATTATTTATGTCCAATAAAAAATAATGAAAAACTACGATAGTCTCCGTAATTCCGAGAATCGTTTTTCTAGCCAGAAAACGTAACCAGGAAGAAAAGAAAAACGGCCGGAACCTAGAGTCCCGGAGTGTTGTCCAACCTTGTTTACCGGCAGTAAGCTGTTCGCTGTCTCTGGGGTAGAGTGGAAGTTTCCCAGGACTTGTTGATGAGTTGCAGGATTGCAAGCTTACCTACTAGTCCCAGGTGGGAAATGATGGGGTACGAGATCCCATCAGAGCCCGGGGCTGTGTTGCAACTGGTTTTATATGAAATTTCTTAGTTCCCTCAGAGAAAAGATAACGTCTGATCTATCAGGTTCGGCTGCCCTTTCTCTGATATGAGAAAGTCTGTCTGGTTGTAGGCGTTCTTGTCTTGCCCTCAGTTCGGCTGGCAGGTTGTTGCTACTTGTTCTCACAGAGATCTCATGCACCAGTCTGTTCACCTCTGACTGGGGATCATGGTGCATGCATCTCGGGGTTGAGTGGCTGGTAGCTTTCTTGACCCATTGCCATAGCTCCCGAGAGGGTGGTATGGTGGTCGAAGGTCACACCATTCCAGCCACTTTTCCTGCTACTCTGTTGGCAGTTTCCCTTTGGGATCCCGACAGCCTCCTTTAGGAGGGCTTTGGTTGTCAGGGGTTCTTTGTGACTCCTGGACCCAGGCCGAAATTTTTTGGGGATGGTCAGGCTGCCTCATCAATGGCATTTACAAGTCGACTTGTAGCAACTTCCATGTTTTCGCTTTGTGTGGGTTCATTGCCCTTTTCAGACAGTGGGCCAAGGCGTTTTTGAAACGCCTGCCAGTTTTGGGCCCTTTTCTGTTTTCCATCTTTGGAAATTTGGTCGTGGCATTTCGGCTGGGCCACTATCCATGAGGGTAGTTATAGTGCTGTAATGGTCCCTAGTGACGGTCTCATCGACACGCCAGCCAATCCTCTCGAATTCGCAGTGGCTAGGGTGAGGTCTAGGACTCCTCCTCTGACATGCGTTGGCTCCTGGTTATTGAGGAGAGCGATCTCGGGGAATGTCTCAAGCACGTTGGCTATGTGATGGCCAGCCACATCCGGTGCCCTGCAGGGAGCCAGGATGTGGTGGTGTGCATTGAAGTCTCCCCCTATGATCACTCGGTCGTGTGCTGCAGAAGCACAGACCTGGCTGATATCTTACGTACTACAGTATGGCCGGCTGTACACATTGTACAATTTCAGGGGACCCCCAACCAGGTGAATCTCGACGGCAAGAAATTCAACATCACAGTGCGGTGCATTGGCTATTGCGGAGCAGGGAATCGTTGCTCTGACAAGGGTGATCAGGCCTCGCTTGCCATCAGCACGTGGCAGCATGAAGGGACATGATCCCCAGAGAAGCGAATAGGTTTCCACTGTTAATGTCTCCTGAAGCATGGCAATGTCAATGCTCCTTGATCACACTATTGCGTGGAGGATGGCACTCCTTGTGGAGAAACCATAGATGTTCCACTGCAGAATGCTTAGATTTGCGTGCCATGATGTTACTAGATGATAGTTACATCAAGAACATCAAAACTATTTGGATTGACTAGTTTCGAGGTCTGAAAACCTCCATTGCGAAGTCCCTCGCTGCCATGAGGGGTCTTCTTTGGCTGTCAGGCTATCCTGATTCCCACTGGGGGGTGAGAGCCTTTTGGTAGCTCTACTTTGTGTGTTATGGGCTTTCCTCTGGCCAGGCTGTTTCTGCCTTGCTCTTTGCTGGCCTTGCCCGGGCAGGTCAGCTTGTTCTGATTCGGTTTCTGGCATTGAAACAGCCTGGCTAGCTCTGCTGAGAGGCATGCCTGGGTTGGAGTGGGGAGGGTCCTCGTCCTGGGTGAGGGAGGGAGGGGCTGTTTTGGCCCTTCCACGCTTCTTCCCTTTTGGGCTGCGACAGATTTTGGTAAATGCCGTCATGCGCCCCACGACTCCCTTTATCCGCCTCTTCACTCGTCTTCCCAAGGCTGTGCCACTGCTGGACTACAGCTTCAGCAGGATCGACATGTCCCCCTCATCGAGGAGGATGTCTCTCTTTGGGGAGGACGTTGTCGTGCTGTTAGGACCTTTCTTCCTGTGTTATTTTTCACTGTTCATTTTGGGAACTCGTGTTTGTCCGAGATCTCCGTTCGCTTGGGGGGGCTTCCTTCCTCTTTGAGGTTGGGAGGCCTTTTCGTTTTTTGTTCTTCCCCCACATATGTGCCTAGGGGGCTTTCTTGCAACCTCTTGCGTTTAGGCCGCCTCTTTCCTGACAGAGCAACCAGGATCCAGCGTGATGCCTCTTGGCACCAGTTACGACTTAGCTTTTGTGTTCTTCTTTCCTCTTTGTAGCCTTAATCCACCTCGTTGTTGTGTGCCTTGTAAGGCACTTCGTCGTTTCGCCCCCGCCCTTTCGGCTTTAAAAGGCTTGTCGTGGGCGCACCAGCTTTTTCGGCGGGTTTCAGCTGTTGCTCCGATTCGTCAGGGGGTCGTCAAGGGGTACTCAGAGACCTTCCTGGCTGAGGTGCTGGCCTGGAGGGGCCAGCACGGGAGTCCATCTGTTGGACAATCTGGTAGACAGACATGTTTTTAAATGTTTTTTCTGTCTTGTCCACCATCTTGGCAGCAGGTGTGACAGTGTCATCCTGTGCTTAGGGTTTTCTTTTGCCACCCGGAGGCACGTATGGCTTCAGGGTGGCTGCCCTGGTCTGGGCCTTGCATGAGTCGTCAACATCAGCATCTGTCTGTGGGGGGTTTTTAGTTTTATTTTCCATGTATTTAGACAGTGCTTCATCCACTCACGCCCCCACCCACCACGGAGTCCAACAAGGAGAAGGTGAGTGTTAGAACCAATCTCTAACAGCAACAGGGGTGATGAGTGGATATACGCAGCCAATTCGCCGTTTGCAGTGGCACACACGGACGGTGTGAGTACCAACGGCAGCATGACTGCTTGACCCTAGCCTCCCAAGGGAGACCAGCCGATTGACCTGACCGGGCCTGGATCAGGCCGCCTGTCTTGCTGGAATAGAGGACCAAAGAGGTGTGTTGCTAGCCGCAGGGCATACTCGCACACGGCATTGCTCAACCTCCAGGACTCCTGTCTCCCAGCGCACAAGGCTGCCATCATTGTTGGGAACACTTTTTCTCCTCCCTCAGTAAGGAAGGGAGTTCTTTCACTTTTTCCAGGCAGTTCCTCTCCATCCCTCAGAGAGGACCTGTACCTTTTTTCAAAGTGAATCCCTCTTTACTCTGAAACACCCAAAGGCTGTTTCACCTCAATGAGAAAAGAGGGGGGTCCTGCACCTGTTCCAGAAAGTTCCTTCATCCCTCTGAAACAGCCAACCACAGACTATTTCATCACAGTGAGGGAGAGAAGCTATCTTCTTTCCAGGCGGTTCCTATGGCAGGACAGGTTTTTAAAGAGAATCCCTCTTCTCTCTGAAACACCCAAAGGCTGTTTCACCTCAGTGAGAGAAGAGGGGTCCTGTACCTGTTCCAGTAAGTTCCTTCATCCTCTGGAAACAGCCAACCACAGACTATTTTTATCACAGTGAGGGAGAGAAGCTAACATTTTTTCCAGGCAGTTCCTATGGGACGGATTTTTAAAGTAAATCCCTCTTCTCTCTGAAACACCCAAAAGCTGTTTCACCTCAGTGAGAGAAGAGAGGTCCTGTACCTGTTCCAGTGAGTTCCTTCATCCCTCTGAAACAGCCAACCACAGACTATTTCATCACAGTGAGGGAGAGAAGCTAACTTTTATCCAGGCACATCCTAGCACAGGACGGGAAGTTAGTGTTCTGTCTAGCGGCAGCTCTTTAGACAGAACCAGGCTGAGAGCCTGACAAAGTGGGGGGCTCCTACCTGCCTATCGTTCCTATTCAAAAAAGAGAGTGGCAGTCATCAGATGGTCTGCCAGACCAGTACCTAGCAAACAGAATGGCAACTCTATGCACACTGTAAGGCAGGCCCCCTAAGGCCCCCCAGACACCACCCTCCCCTGCGGGAGGTAAAGGTTTTGCCATGTCCAGCACGGCCTGAAGATGGGGTCCAGTTCACCAGAAGGTGTGCACAGAGTTATCCTAATGCCGAAAATTCGTATAGGAAAGAATAGGCTAAAGGGCACGAAGCTATATGCAAGCACATAGCATCGTGGCAGCAAACAAGGGGGGGGCGCGTCACCGTCCGATAATGTGTAAGAGCTGAGGCCGAAATTGCTTTGGGCCGGGCGCGGTACATCATGCAAAAGCCTCAAGACCGAGAGGTTATAGTGGCTCTCTTGGCATTATCTGGCTTGGCGCCACCTGCTGCGCCCCGTCAAGTCGCCTTTGCCGGTACGGTCCTCCCCTTCGCCCCGAATCGCCCTAGTAAGGCTCGATTCACTGCAGGAAGAGAAGAGAGGAGAAAACCTTGAAAGATCAGCTGCTCGATGTGCACTGAGCGATCTTGTTTTGGGCTCTGTGGCTTAAGTACACTAGCGCTGTGTAAGCGCGCAGGGAACGAGGGGAGCCCACTGTCCAATGAGCGCAGACATGGCTGTGGACCTGATGTGATCTAACTTGGGAAACTACGCTGAACTTCGGGTTGTGGGGTCGTGCTGCTACAATATATATATATATATATATATATATATAATATATATATATATATAATATTATATTGTATATATATATAATTTTTTTTTTATGTATATTTTTATATATATATATATATAGATATATATTGTATATATATTATATGTATATATATAAATATATATATTTATATATAACAACCTGATGGGCAGGGTCATCCACAGGGAAATGAGCTAGGTGCCCTATAGCCTGAGTTGGCGATCCCTGATTATGCAAGTAATAGGTCCCATGCCAGTCTCATGATGTAACCATCAGTTGGAAACGTGGTCCTGCCAACTGTACCCTATGATCCCGGCGAAGGCACTTGTTTCAAAAGGCAATCCCAAAACAAGACTCCAAGCACGGATAGCATCCGGGTTTTACTTCCAAAAAGCAAAACGGGCAGTATAAAGGGCCCCTTAAGACCGCAGTTTTTTTCTTCTCTACGTACCAAAATGGTCTTTTTGATTGAGTTCTTTGCTCCTATTGCCAGCCCAAATCCTACTGACTGCTTGGTCTGACGCCAGAGATTGGAAACACTACAAGGTATGAAAACTCTCTGAACTTCGAGGGCCTCACCGCAAGCATGGATCGACTGAACGGGCCCCTAACGGCCCCCAAAACCCTGAATTTGGTCTTGGCCCAGAGCCCTCTGGGCCAAAGGGTTCCCCTCATTGCTAAAGCATCAAGAGCGCCCCCAGTGACTCCAATGCTCAGATAGGATAAACAACATGCCGGCAAAGTAAAGGTCAGAGCCCTTTGTTATTCCCTAGTGTTCTCCACACTAAATTTGGCTAGTGGGGCTTGCCCATTATCCAGCCCCATACGATTTTAAAAAGTGTTGGTGCAAGGACACAGCCTTGCTCACCCCAAATTAACGGGAAAGAATTTGACAGACCCCCCCACATTTTTACAGCACTTTCATCCAGTATAAAGGGTTTTACTATTGGGCCAATAATCGGTTTCGGAATTTCCCTGAGTCTCAGGATTTTCCCATACAATTCCTGATGCCCGAGTAAAACCCCTTCTTGAGGTCGATGTAGGTTGCAAGAAACCCCACGACCAAATCACAACGGCGCCCAAGTTACTCAAATGTAGTATATGGTCTATTCGGACTGCCAGGAGTAAATCCAGACTGCTCCCGCTCTGATGCCTCATAGGTGGTTGAGATCCGTTTTAGAAAAAAAGTGGCGAGAACCTTGCCTGGTATGTGAGCAGTGTAATGCCCCGGGAGTTGCTACAATACCCAAAGTCCCCTTTCCCTTCCAGAGAGGGGTGACCCCCGCCCCCCAGCAGGAAGGGGGAATTGTACCCGACTGCCCGATAGCAGTAGGGCTGTAGCAGGCCCCCAGCCATAGGGGTTTTCCCCCACCTTTTTGGGGGTTCACAGGGATATCAATAGCGCAGGGGTTCCCATTTTCAGCATGAAATCACCATCCTAACCTCTGTTTGTGTAGGAGGTTTCCTTTCTGATGGGGGGCCGGCACAGGCACTTGACACGCTTGATCCAAGCCCAAATGTTGGAGGGTCCACCTGGTACAAAAGCTCAAAATCTCGCCCAAAGTTTCCCAACCCAACATGATCAGAGATGATCCGTTCCTTTATCAACTGCAGTCATCTGTGAGGAGGGCTTGAGTCAGTTTTCAGGGCTTAGTAGGCAGGGCAAGGGGCGTTTTTCCAAGAAATGGGCCCTTCAACCCCCCAGCAAGATTTCTGTTTAACCGTTCTCAGCAGTGTCCGAGCCTATGCACCCAAAAGGGGTGCAAGACTTGATTACCAATTTTAGGAGCCAGAAAAAACACTTCAATGGCCTCAAGTCTCCAGGGGAGAGGGAATTCTGCCTTGCCCTCGGTATATGCCAATGAAATCCCGGGGGGCTTAAATGTTTTTTGCCCTTTAAGAGTCCCACAGAGCCGGGTCCATCAGGTTGCGAGTTTTGTTAATCTCAGGAAGCCATGGTGAACTCCGGGCACATCTTCCTCCCAGCTGTCCAATGAATACCTTAGGGGGGCTCACAGTGTTGCGACAACCAGCCTATGGTCATGCCACAGAACTCGGGACTCCCGTAACCCTGCAGTTTTGGGGATCCCCCATCGCGTCTAACAAGAATGTGGTCATCTCCTTGGCCACTGTACTGTATCGCTGTACCATGTCCGCGATGCGGGGGGAGCACTTGTACCAGGAGCCCGATACCCCTTTTCTGGGACCTAATAAAGTCCCGGAGAAGGAGGCGTTTTCCCGGTGGGATCACTCCCGAGCCCTGAGGGGAAGCATCCATACCGCTCGGACAGGAGGTACCCACTGAAGCGCCCCGAACATGGGAAAATCTCGCTGGGGGGAATTGCCTGCCACGATGCGAGTTTGGCTTAGAACCCCTTTTACATCAAGTTTTCATACATGGTAGGGCAATCAGAAAAAGAGACTGAAGCCAAAAAGCCAGCCTTTTCAAAGGGTTTCCCCTCCATTGCCATAATTTTCCCCGGGGCCCCCCCA
>NC_051425.1:28882651-28900151 GCF_015228065.2 Penaeus monodon | reverse complement strand
ATATACTCACACATTATATATACATATATATATACATATATATACATATATATACATATACATACATATACATATATATATATATATATATATTATGTATATTATATATATATATATATATATATATATATATATTATATATATATTGTATATATATTATTATATATATATATTATATATATATATATATATTATATATATACATATATATATACACACACACACACTTATATACACACATACATCGTGCATGTGTGCACACACACACACACACACAGTGTGTATGTGTGGTGTGTGTATATATAAAATATATATATATATATATATATATATATATATATATATATATAAAATGTATATATATAATGAGGTGGGTGCTTCACGCGCAAGATGATGTGAAGCAATGGTGTGATAGCCTATCCCGTGTTAAGTGCTTCATACCTTCTCGTTTGTTGTTTTCCACCACTGCTAGCCCAGTGTGAAAAAGGGAGCAGGTTTTGCATAAGTCTCCCCTGCCAGGTCACAGCCTCCCCATCATCAAGACTTCTGCAGTGCCTCCTCGTAGCCACCCATGGGAAAACTGGGCCCTTGCGGTCCCGGGCTAAACTGTGGGGGATCTCGGAGCAGTAGGAGGGCCCCCGAGGTACAGAGCTATGGCCCACCGACTTGTGGACACACTCTGGCTCCGTAACAAATCCTGCCCCCTAGCCACCCTGGGGTAATGGGGCAGCTCGGGGAGGGGGGCCTTCCCTCCTCCTCCCCCCAGAAAGACCCACCAACACGTCTGTAATAAATGGATATGCTGGGTTGGAGGTATTGTCCCTCCCACTCACAACAAGGCAAGCTGTGGGTCCCACTGGGAAGGCAAGTGTTGGGGTGCAGGATCGGAACAAGAGTTTTCTCTTCCCGCCTGCGCCCGGCAGGTGCCTAACCCCATCATGAAGCTTTTGGGGCAAAGCCCTCGGGAACCCCACAGGCGGTGAGCGCCCTACGCCCGCCGACCTCCTTATTTTTGGGGGAGTGTCGGCGGGGGCGGCAGAGCTGGCGTGCACCCGGAGTGACCACCCAAGGGTTAACCTCAGCGAGCTTTCCGGGTAGGCGCTTGGAACATCCGGGCCCCTTTCAGCAGTATAAGCGGTTATCTCTGCTATTGCAGGAATTGAAGCGACTGGGAGTTGAGGTGGGTGCCCTCTCGGAGGTGAGAAAAGGGCCCGGTAAAAGGGACGATCAGTATGGGTGGGTACACCTACTAACCCGGCCAAGCCGCAGCGATGGTCATAGCCCCTCCAGTCGACTTCAGCCCTCGGGAGTTGAGGTGACACCGGTTGATGAGCGTATTATGGCATAGAGACTGAAGCATGCTTTTGGCTTCATGTCTCTTATTGCTGTTATGCTCCTACCGATGTTTTAAACTTGATGTGAAAGAGGCGTTCTAACCAAACTCGCATCTGGGGCAGGAAATTGCCCCCACAAAATTTTCCCGCATTGTTCTGGGCGACTTCAGTGGGTATCCTCCTGTGCCCCGAGCGGGCTATGAATGTCGTCATCCTCATGGCTCGGGAGCTGATCCCAGCAGCGGAACACCTCCTTCCCCGGGGACTTTATTAGGTCCCAAAATGAGGATTCGGGGCTCCTGGTACCATGCCCCGCCCGCATCGCTGGACATGGTACACGATACAGGAAGTGGCCAAGGAGATCGACCACACTTGTTATAGCATGGAGGATCCTCCAGAACTGCAGGGTTTACTGGAGTGCCGAGTTCTTGGCACTGCCTAGGCTGGTTGTCGAAACACTGTGAGCCCCACCCTAAGGTATTTCACTTGGACAGCTAAGGGGAGGAAAGTTCCCCCTTTTGAGTTCACCATGGATTTCTGACTGATTAAAGAACTCCAACCTGATGGACCCGTTGCTCGTGGGAGCTCTTCAGTGATAACACTTGAAGCCCCGGGATTTCTTTATACCCGGGCGGGCAGAATTCCATCCCCCTGGAGACTTTAGAGGCCATTAAAGTGTGTTGCAGGGCTCCTGAATGTAATCAGTCTTCATCGCTCTAGGGTGAAAGGGCTCGGACATGCTGAAAACTTTTTAAACAGAAACTTGCGAAGTTAAGGCCATTTCTTTAAACGCCTTCGCCCTCCTACAAAGCCCTGAGAAAGCTGAACTCTAAGCCTCCTCACAGATACGCAGTCTGATCAAGGGATGGACGGATCATCTCTGACATTTTGGGGTTGTGAACATTGGCGGTATTTTGAGCATTTTGTACCAGGTGACCCTCCAAAGTTGGTTTGGATGCAAGCGATGTCACAGTGCCTGTCCGGCCCCCCCCATAAAAGGGAAACCTCCTACACAAACAGGGTTAGGATGGTGTTTTTCCATGCTGAAAGGGGGAAAAAAAGCTGCAGCTATTGATTCCCTGCTAAACTGCAAAAGGCTGGGGGAAAACCTAGGGCGGGGGGCCTGCATACAGTCCTGACTGTATCTGGCAGTCGGGTACAATTCCCCCTTACCTCTGAGGGGGGGGGTCCCCTCTCTGGAGGGGAAGGGATCTTTGGGTATTGTAGCACTACCGTGGCTTTACACTGCTCCATACCAGGAAAGGTTCCCCCCCACTTTTTTCTGAAACGGATCTGAAACCCACCTACTGAGGCTCAAGATGGAGCAGTCTGGATTTACTCCGGGGCAAGTCCAAATAGACCATATCACATTCGAGTACTGTGGAACGCCGTTGTATTTTGGTCGTGGGTTCTTCAACCTACACGACCTCAAAAAGGGGGTTTGACTCGGTGCTCGGGAAATTGCTAGGGGGAGATCCTGAGACTCGGGAAAATTCCGACACAGATTATTGGCCAAATTTAAAACCTTTATACTGTCTAAAAGTGCTGTAAAGGGGGTGGGGGTCTGTCAAACTTCTTCCCCTGTTAATTCGGGGGTGAAAAAGGCTTTCCTTGCACCAACCTTTTTCAACATCTGTATGGACGGGATAATGGCAGAGCACTACCCAAAAGTCATGTGGAGCAACCTGGGCAAAAAACAAGGTCTCGACCTTGACTTTCCCGACATGTTGCTATCCTACTGAGCATTGGAGTCCTGGGGCGCTCTTGATGCATTTAGCAAGGGGGAAGAAGCCCTTTGGCCTAGATTTCCCCTGGACCAAGCCCAAAAGATTCAGGATTTGGGGCCTGTTAGGGAACCCGTTCAGTCATCCATGCTTGGGTGAGGACGTCGAATTTACGAGATTTTTACATACTTTTGGTATGTATCCATATCTCGGGCGTCAACCAAAGCAGCCCATAGACTTTGGTCTGGCAATAGGAGCAATGAACTCAATCAACAAGCCATTTCGGAAACTATGCAAAAACCAAACTGCGTGTCTTCAAGGCCTTGTACTGCCAGTTTTTGCTTTAGGGAAGTGAAACCTATCATCCATCCCTTTGGGGTCTTGTCTTGATGCCTTTTGAAACAAGTGCCTTCCCGGATCATAGGGTACAGTTGGCAGACCAAACTGCCCAAACTGGCAGTTACCCGTGAGACGGGCTGGACCTATTACTTCATAATCAGGATCCCCAACTCGGGCTATATGGGCACCTAGCTCATTCCCCTGGGGATGCCCCTGCCCATCGGGTTTTTTATTAAATATATATTTTATATAATACATTAATATTTTACAATATATCTATATATAATTATATATATATATATATACTTTAACATATAATATATATATATATAATTAAAATAATATTATTATACCTAAAAAAAAAATTATATATATATCATAAAATTTTATTTTATATATATATATAATATTTAATATATATATATATATATTTTTGTAGCAGCACGACCCCAAAACCCAAGTTCAGCGTATTTTCCCATTTTAGTCACATCGGGTCCACGCCATGCTGCGCTCATTGGACAGTGGGCTCCCCTCTTTCCCGCGCGTTTACCGCGCTAGTGTACTTAAGCCCAGAGCCCAAACAAGATCCTCATGCACACGAGACTGATTTAAAGGTTCTCCTCTCTTCTTTTCCTGCAGTAAATGGGCCCACTGGCGATTCAAGCAAAGGGAGGACCGTACCGGAAAAGGCGCTTGAGGGGGCGCAGCAGGGGCGCCAAGCCGAAAATGCCAAGAGAGCCACTTAACCTCTGGCTTGAGGCTTTTGCTGTGCCCCCGCGCCCGGCCCAAAGCATTTGGGCCTCAGCTCTTACACATTATGGGAGGTGACGCCCCCCCCTTGTTTGCTCCCCACGATGCTATTGCTTGCATATAGCTTCGTGCCCCTTTAGCATTTTTTCCCTATAAATTTTTTCGGCTTTAGGATAACTCGGGGACCCTTTCTGGTAAACTGGCCCCCCTCTTCAGGCGCGTGCTCGGACGGGGCAACCTTTACCTCCCCAGGGGGGTGTGTCTGGGGGCCTTAGGGGGCCTCCCTTTTACAGTGTGCATAAGTTGCCATTCTTTTTGCTGGGTACTGGTCTGGCAGACCATCTGTGCTGCCATCTCTTTTTGAATGGGAACTAGCAGTAGGCCCCCCACTTTGTCAGGCTCTCAGCCTGGTTCCCCCTAAAGGCTCCGCAGACAGAACACTAAATTCCCGTCCCCGTCTAGGATGTGCCTGGATAAAAGTTAGCTTTCTCTCCCTCACGTGAGAAAAAGTCTGTTTTTGGGTGTTTCAGAGGGATGAAAGGGAAATCACTGGAACAGGGACAGGGCCTCCTTCTCTCACTGAGGGGAAACACTTTTGGTGTTTCAGAGAGAAGGGGTTTACTTTAAAAATCCTCCCATAGAAAAAATCCTGGATAAAAATTAGCTTCTCTCCCTCCTGTGATAAATAGTCTGGGTTGGCTGTTTCGAGGGATAAGGGAAATTACTGGAACAGGTACAGGACCCCTCTTCTCTCACTGAGGTGAAACAGCCTTTGGTGTTTTTAGAGAGAAGAGGGATTCCTTTAAAAAAAATGTCCGCCATGGAAACCCCCTGGGAAAAAGTAGTTCTCTCCCCCACTGGTATGAATATCCCCTGGGTTGGGTTTTCAGAGGGTGAAAGGCTTTCCCGGAACAGGTGCAGGGCCCCCCCCCTTTTCTCATTGGGGGAAACAGCCTTTGGGTGTTTCAAGTAAAGAGGGTTCACTTTTTAAAAAAATAAGGGCCTCTCTGAGGGATGGGGGGAACTGCCTGAAAAAGTGAAAAACTCCCTTCCTTTTGAGGGAGGGAAAAAGTGTTCCCAAAATGATGGACCTTGTGCCTGGAGACAGGATCCGGGGGGTTGGCAATGCGTGTGCGAGTAGCCCTGCGGCTAGCAACACACCCCCTTTTTTGGGCCTCTATTCCCGCAAGACAGGGGGCCTTCCGCCCGGGCAGGGCAATCGGGTGGTTTCCCCCCTTGGAGGGTAGGGGCAAGCATCAGGGTGCCGTTTGGGACCCACCTTTTGTGTGCCACTGCAAAAGGCAATTGCTGGTATATCCACTCATCACCCCTGTTCTGTTAGAGATTGGTTCTAACACTCACCCCTTTTCCCTTTTTGGACTCCGTGGTGGTGGGGCGTGGGGATGAAACACTGTCTAAATACATGAAAAAAAAAAAAAACCCCCCACAACGATGCGAGTTGACGACTCAGCAAGGGCCCCAAACCCGGGGGAGCCACCCTGACCATACGTGCCTCCGGGTGGCAAAAAAAAACCCTAAGCACAGGATGAAAATTTCCCCTGTGCCAAATGGTGGCAAGACAGAAAAAACTTTAAAAAATGTCTGTCTACCCGATTGTCCAAAAGATGGACCCCTGCTGGCCCCTCCAGGGCCGCCCCTCAGCCGGGAAAGGGCTCTAGTACCCCCCTGACGACCCCCCTGACCGAAACGGGACCCATGAACCGCCGAAAAACCCGGTCCCCACGAGCAAAACCCTAAGCCGAAAAGGGGGGGCCGAAACACCGAAATGCGTACAAGGGCCCCAACACCGAGGTGTGCATTAAGGCTTTCAAAAAGGGAAAAAAAGAACACAAAAGCTAAAAATCTAAATGTCCAAGAGGCATCACGCCTGGATCCGGCTTGCTCTTCAGGGAAAAAGGCGGCCCCCAAACGCAAGAGGGTTGCTAGAAGCCCCCTGGGGACATGTCTGGGGGAAAAAAAACGAAAAAGGGTCCCAAACCCCCAAGAGGAAGGAAGCCGCCCCCCAAGCCGAAACCCGGAGATCTCCGACAAACACGAGTTCCCCCAAAAAGAACAAGTGCAGAAAATCACAGGGAAAAAAGGGCCTAAAACACGACAACGTCCTCCCCAAAACAGAGAATCCTCCTCGTGAGGGGGGCATGTCGATCCCGCTGACTGCTGTATCACAGCATGGGAACAGCCTTGGGAGAGTGAAGAGGCGGATAAAGGGAGTCGTGGTCGCCATGACGGCATTGACCAAGTCTTCCAGCCCAAAAGGGAAGGAAGCTGGGAAAAGGGGCCAAAAAAACCCCCTCCTCTCCCTCACCCCAGGACGAGACTCCCCCCCCCACCCAACCCGGCCTGCCCTCTCAGGCAGAGCTACCAGGCTGTTTCAATGCCCGAAACCGAATCAAAACAGCTGCCCTCCCGGGGAAGGCCCAAAACAATGCAGAACGCCTGGCCAAGGAAAACCCAAACACACAAAATCAGAGTACCCAAAGGCCTCCCCCCCGGGATCCAGGGTAGCCTGACGCCAAGAAGACCCCCCATGCAGCGAGGACTTCGCATGGAGTTGTCAACTCCGAAAATAGTCAAAAACCCCAAAACGTCGATTCTCTGTGTAAATATCATCTAGTAAAACATGGGCCCCAATCTAAAGCATTCTGCGTGGAACTCTTGGCTTCTCCCCAAGGGTTGCCATCCTCCACGCAATGTGTGATCAAGGGGCTTGCTTGCCAGCTTCAGGAACATTACATGGAACCTTTCGCTTCTCTGGGGATCATGTCTTCTGCTGCCACGTCTGATGGGGAAAAACGAGGCCTGATCACCCTTTTTCAAGCAACATTTTCCCCTCCGCAATAGCCAAAATGCACCGCCCCTGTGTTGAATTTCTTTCCTCGAGATTTCCCCGGTTTTTTTTGGGGGCCCCTGAAAATTTCAATGTGTACGCCGGCCCTACTGTAGTACGTAAAATATCACCAGGGCTGTGCTTCTGCACACACGACCCATGCATAGGGGGGGAAATTCAAAGCACCCCCACATCCTGGCTCCCTGCAGGGCACCGGATTGCTGGCCATCACATACCAACGTCTTGAGACATTCCCCGAGATCGTCTCCTCAATAAACCGGAGCCAACGCATGTCAGAGGAAAGGGGTCCTAACCCCACCCCAGCCCTGCGAATTCGAAGGATTGGCTCGTGTGTGAACCGTCACTAGTGACCCCTTCCGCACTTTAAATACCCTCATGGATAGTGGCCCAGCCGAAATCCCGACCGAATCCAGATGGAAAACAACAAGGCCAAACGGGCAGGCGTTTCAGAAAGCCCCTTTGGGCCCCCTGTCTGAAAATGAACCCCACAAAGCGAAAAAATGGGAAATGCTACAAGTCAGACTTTAAATGCCATTGATGAGGCAGCCTGACCCCTACCCAAAAATCGGCCTGGGTCCAGGGTCACAAAGAAAACCCCCGACAACCTAGCCCTCCTAAAGAGCGTCGGGGTGCCAAGGAAAATGCCAACAAAATAGGCAGGAAAGTGGCTGGAATGGTGTATCCTTCGCCACCATACCACCCTCTCAGAGCTATGCAATGGTCAAACAAGCTACCCCCCACTCAACCCCAATGCCGCACCATGACCCCAGTCCCAAATGACAGACTGGTGCATGAGATCTCTGTGAGAACAATAGCCAACTGCCGCCCAACTGGGGCAAGACAAGAACGCCTAAAAACAACTTTTTTCATATAAAAAAGGGCAGCCGAACCTGAAGTCAACGTTTCTTTTCTCTGAGGGACTAAAAAATACAAAAAAACCAGTTGCAAACAGCCCTGGGCTCGTGGGACCCCGTACCCCTCATTTCCCACCTGGACTATAGGTAAGCTTAAAATCCCAACTCACCCACAAGTCCGGGGGAAACTTCCACTCTACCCCGAGCAGCAAACAGCTTCTCCCGGGAAAACAAGGTTGGACAACACTCCGCACTCTAGGTTCCGCCTTTTCTTTTTTCCGGGTTTTTCTTTTCGGCAGAAAAAACGATTCTCGGAAATTACGGAAACTTCGTATTTTCATTATTTTTTTATTGGACATAAATAATACCATTAAAGCATTATTTGTGTTCACTAATATTAAATTTTTGGTTGTTTGGAAGTTTTTACCTAAAAACTTTTATTATGCTTAAAAAATCTTTATAAAAAATTAAAAAAAAAAATTTATACAAAATAGGGAACGATATTAAGTAATCCCATACGATCGAAAATAAACTTGTTATATACATCTAGAAATAAATCATCAAATGCTTTAAAACAAATCGTTTATTTGAAAAACTAAACCAGATCCTTGTCTGGGCTATACTATTAGTAATGGGATATTCATTTTTAAATTTAAAATGCTCAACAGTTTTTCTGTCTTTTGCAGTTCTTCTTTCCCTTTTTTTTTCTATTCATTTTTGAGATAGACTTCAACGTCGCATTGGATGTCGGTAGAGAGAGGACCTCGAGTGAAATTTGGGTAAGCATTTTAAAATTTTCGTTTCCCTTTCATCAGTTTTTTTTCATAATTATTTATAAAAATCTTTGGCTTAGAGAAACCTCTCATGTCTTTGAAATGTCCACCGATACTGCGCCATTTGGGCTCGCCATTAAATTTCCGTAGGGTTTTTTCGGGGGGCCTCTTCTTCATTCTTCATATTTTTTTTTTAAAATACTTTTTACAAATCAGTATTTGGCCATGAAGGAAAACAGAGTCTGCGATTTAGACGAAACAAAGAGATTTCTCTATCCAAGTGAGGCGGTGTAGTTCATGAAATTTGAAATGAAAAATTTAAAGATCTTTTTGTGCCCATGTGAATTTTTTTTCAACAGCAATAAACCTCTCTTCTTAAACTATTTTAAAAAAATAAATTTAAAGAGGTTGCCACTCTCAGAACTCGAGATAGGGCGCTGGGGAAGAAAAACCACCTGGTAGCAATGGATGGAGAAATTTTTGGTGGGGCCCTTGCTATTGAAAAACAGTTGATATTTTTAAAAATTCATACTTTTTTTTGGCACTGGGGAGCAAAAAAGTTATAATGTTCTGGCCCAAAATTTTTCACAAGATCGTGGTAGCCCCTTTGCTGCCTACTAGAACAAAGTAAATGCTACCCCCATAAAAAATTTCTTTAATGGTTTTCCCTGGCATCTCTTGCCTCAGTTTTGCGGGTGACACTTTTTTATTCTACCAGAAAATTTGATGCCCCATTTTGTGCAAACCCAAAAAAACTTTAATTTAAAAGGTATTAAAAAATTATTTAATTTTTTGGGGATTATTGTCAAGTTCTCTTGGGCCCCTGCTGTCCTTCTCAGGAGGGTTTCCACTGGAGCTCGCGGGGCGGCAGTAGCGGGGGTCACCTCCCGCATTGTTTTGCTTGCTTGCTTGAATTTGCGAATTTCCCTCCGCTTCGGGGGGCCCCGGGCCTGTGTCAGTTTTTTTATGGCTGTCTCTTTTGGGTTTGGTTTTAACACTCGGCTTACCGTGGCGGTGGGATTGCCCAGGCGCTCCTGTAGCCGGGGTGTAAGCATCTCGCATAATCTCTTTACCAGCAACGCGGCTGGGGTTCTGGGGGGTTTGTCTTAGGAATTCCCTGTGCACGAAATTCTCCAAGTGTGTACCATTGGGGGCGTTGGGCCTCGCCGCAATGCATGCAACACCTCTCTTCTTTTCTTTTGGTTTTGTATAATCTGCCAGGGCACAGTGGTAACCAGGCCCCAATTCTGTGCAGAATGACTTCGGTACCTCTGTTTTTTTTTTTTCGAGAGTCCCGGGGTTCATGGGCCTGTGGCATCTGAGAAACCAGCTGGCCGGGGGGGAATATCTCGTTTCCCCCTCTGTAAAGCTGCGGGAGGAAGGATTTGGGGCCGCCACCGTACACTTCCTCCTAAAAAATTTGGGCTCTGATGTTTTTACCCTGGGATTTGGGGGCAAAACCCCGGCCGATTTGGGCAAATCTGTCAAAACTCATTGCCTCTGCCCCTATATGGCTGGGAACCCATTTTTAGGGAAAATTTTCTTCTACCTGGAAACATCCTTTGTGCATTGTGCGGAGGGTTGTCAGGAGGAAATGTTGTCATTGGGTTTAAAGCCTGCGGGAAGACAGTCGAGCGGTTTCCTTTTGGGAGCCCTGTTTTGTATGACCACTTGCCCTTCCCTCAGGGCCGCGTGACTCATTGCTCCCATAAATAGAAAATTTCCCCTCTGCCTGTAGCGAGGGGCCCTTTTGGCCCCGGTTTCCCCCTCATGGATATTGGGGCACCCTTTTCTGCAAACCCGGGCCCCCTGCGGTGGGGGTCAAGGGTGACCGTCCGTCCGTGAAAATATGTTCGGCTCCCCGGAGGGGGAGGGTTTTGCAATGCCCCTTTTGGTTTTTTCCTCCCTTTAGGCTAGGGTACAAAATTCACTTTTTTTGCTTGCCTCTCATGCCCGGGAAAAACTCTTCGGGGTTTGTGCCCACGGCGGAGTTTTTCGACAAAGTCGGGGTTGGGGGGGCCCCATCCCCTTTTGGCCGTAGCGGTTTTTTTTACTGATGGCGTATTACCCACCCTGGCTGTGTAGCCCGCCAGGATTTTGTTTTGCAAACAGCTCGTTATTTTGTTCTGGGCGTCTGACTATTTTGTGTTTTTGGCTTGTTTTTCCTGGGAGCCTGGTTTCCCTTTGATAATAATTGGGCTGCCGTTAAAAAATTCTTGGGCCCAAAGGGGGAAGAAGGTTTGCCCCAAACTGGGGAGGTTGAGGACCTTCGCCCCCCTTTGGGGGGCACCCAAAATGACCCGGCGGCTTCTTTTTTGGGACTGTCCCCAATCGGTTTTTATATTTCTCTTGATCCCAAATCAAGCGAGGGGGCATAGTTTTAAAATTTGGGCCTGAAGCATTTTACTAGAATACCCTTAGAAATCTTTGTCGGGGCCCCTATCGTTTTCCCACTCATTGCTCCCCAATGACAAAAGTCTTCCCCTTTTGTTCGGTAAAGAGGTACGGGGAACCTCCTGGGGGAAAGGGAGAGGGCCCGGGGTCTATCCTTCCCCCAAGTACGGTATTCCGGGAACCCACTCCAAGTCCTTCCCTGGTTTTTTCGACTTTTTCCTTGAACTCTCTGTCTCAGAGCAGGGCTTTGGTTTTGCTGCAGAGATCTTTGGTCCTGTCCTGAAACACTCCTGGGATACCAATCCAACAACGCTGGGCTTTGTTTAGGAAAGTGTGCTCCCGGGGGGGGGGGGGGAATTGATAGCAAGCCGTCTGCATAGGACATATCTTGCACCCCACTGGGTTTTTTAAATTTTTTGAGGATCCGGCCCAATTAGTTTTTTTAAAAAGGGCTGGACTGAAACCCCCCCCGTGGCTTTTCCAGGGTCCCGGGTGATAGGTGCCCTTTTGGAATTTGCTCGGGCTGTTCTTTTTCCGGAAAGTATCACCTTTTCCAAGCCAGAGTTTCCCCTTTTGTTTTTTTTTTGGATCAGGCTCTCCTAAAATGCAAGAGGACTTCCCAAATTTCCCGAAACCTTCTCCAGGTCAAGGAATACTGCCACAGATGCCCCGTGTTTATTGTCTCAAGAGCGTGGCTATGTTTTTGCGCTGTGCTCATGGCCCCTGGTAAACCCCCGGGAGGTGTTCGTGGGGGGCTCCCATTTTCCATTGGAGCCGGTTCAGTACCATCCTCTCGGCGCCCCTTGGGCCCAGACAGCGAGGGGAGAGATGGGGCGGTACTTCCCCCGGGTCCTTTGGTTTTTGGGATGGGAACTATTGGGAGCCCTCTTCCCGCTCTGGGGTAATTTAAAATTTTTCCCCGGCTTTTTTGATGATTGCAGGGAAAGCAAACTTTACCTACAAATCCCCCGGGGGATATGGGGGACAGATCCCCTCATCGCCCGGGGCTGAGTTGCAAATGGCTTTGTGGGCATTTTTTAGTTCCCCCAGAGAAAAAATAACGTCTGAGTTTCGGGGTTTGGCTGCCCTTTCTCTGATGTGGGGCAAGCTGTCTGGGTTGGGGGGGGGTTCTTGTTTTTCCCAGTTCGGCCCGGAGACTGTCGGGTGCTCGTTTTTCCCCAAGAAATCTTGCGCCAGTCTGTTGGGCCCCTGCCCGGGGGTCGTGGTTTCGTGATCTCGGGGGTGAGCGGGTTTGGTGGCTCGCTTGAAACCCCTTGCCATAGCTCTGAGAAAGGGGGCACATGGGGTCGAAGAAATCACACCTTTTCCCCCCCCTTTTCCTGCCTCACTCTGCTGGGAGTTTCCTTGGCTCCCTCCCCAGCCTTTCCCCTTTGGAGGGGGTAGGTTTGTCGGGGGGTTTTTTGCCCCCCCCCCCCCCCTTTGGAAATTTTTTTCGGGGACATTTTTTTCCCTGTGGTTGACCTCCCAATCTCTCATTGAAGTACCAGGCGTTCCCCTTTTGACTCCTTTACCCGGCCCAGTTTTTTGGGGAAAGGTCGGAGGGTGCCTCATCAAAGGCATTTTAAAAAGTCTGGTTTTTTGCACTTCCACATTTTGCTCTGGGGTTTGGGGTTTTTGCTTCTCAGACGGGGGGCCCAAAGGGGCCCCTGGAACCCCCTGCCCCGTTGGCCCTTTTCTTTTTCCCCTCTTTTTTTTCGGGCCCTGGTATTTCGGCCCGGGCCCCCTATCCATGAGGGTTGTTATAGTGCCATAAAAGGGCACTAGTGTGGTCTCATCGAAAACCCCCCCAAACCTCTCCCCAGAAATCCCCCGTGGGGCCCGGGGGAGGTCTAGGCCCCCCCCTTTTCAAAATGCTTTTGGGTCCTGGCTGTTGAGGGGGGCGTCTCGGGGAAAGTCTCGAGCACGTTGGGTATTTGACGACCACCCCCCATCCGGTGGGCCCCGCCCGGGACCAGGATGTGGGGGTGTGCATTGAAACCCCCCCTATGATCACTCGGTTTTTGGGGTGCTGCGGAAGCACAAAACCTGGCTGATGTCTAAACTTTCTACAGTGTGGGGCCCGGGTGTAACACGTTTTTACAATTTCGGGGCCCCCCCGGGCCCTTGAAACTCGACGGGAAGAATTCAACACTTTTTCCCAGTGCGGTGCATCGGGTATTGCGGAGCAGGAAAATTGTTGCCCTTCCCAGGTTCCCTCAGGCCTCTTTTTCCAAACGGAACGTGGCAGCGGTAAAACGTGATACCCGGAAAAAGCGAAAGCTTCTGCCCGATAAATTTTCCCGGAGCATGACGATGTCAAAGCCCCCTTGAAACGCACTATTGCGTGGAGGATGGCATCCTTGAGGAATGCCACAGATTTCCACTGCAGTACTTAATTTTCGTGTCATGATGTTACTAATTGAAAAGTTACAAACGAGACATTGTCCATTCCGGGGGGGCAGTCGGAGTCCCGACAACCCCCTTGTGGATCCTTTACTGCTTAGGGGTTTTCTTTCGGGTGTCGGCTATCCCCGGATTTTCCCCTGGGGGGTGGAGAGCCTTTTGGGGAGCTCTGACTTTTTTGTCTTTGGGGGTTTTTTTCCCGGCCCGGCTGGGTTTTTGTTTCTTTGGGGTGGGGCCCTTTCCTGGGCAAAGGGTCAGCTTCTTCTTTATTCGGCTTGTGGCCCCTGAATCAGCCCCGGGTTTGGCTCTGCCCCGTGAGGGGATAGCCTGGCTAGGCTCTCCCGTGAGGGCCCCAGCCTGGCTTTTGGGGAGGGGGGGGGACTCGACCTGGGGTGAGGGAGAGGGTTGGGCTGATTTGGCCTTCTCCATCTTCCTTCCCTTTTTGCTTTTTCCCGTCTTTTTTAGTGTCGTCATGGCAACTTGACCCGCTTAAACCGTCTTCCTCGGTCCCCGGAAAAAGGATACTGGCCCCTGCCCGTACCACCCCATTTATCAGGGTCGACATGTCCCCCCCCGTCGAAGAACCCTGTCCTTTTTGGGGCTGGGGGGGACCGGTGGTGCTGTTGGAACCTTTTTTCCTATGGTTTCCCCTGCACTTTTTTTCTTGGGGGAACTCCTGATTGTCGGAATCTCCGGTTTCGGCTGGGGGGCAGCTTCCTTTCCCCTTAGGAGGTCGGGAAGCCTTTTTCCCCTTTTGGGTTTCCCCCCCCAGCCTTTGGGGGCCTGGGGGGCAGGAAAAAATTCTGGTCGCTTTTTGCAACCTCTTTCCGTTTTTAGGGCCGCCTCTTTCCTGACAGACAGCCGGCCCCCAGGGGTGTTTCCCCTTGGCACAGTTTTGGCATTTTCCCGTTTTTGTCCCCTTTTTTTCTTTTGTGCCTTTAGCACACCTCGGTATTTTTGTGCCTTGCTACAGACACCACCTTTTGGGGTTTGGGTGTACATTGCCCCGGTGTGTCCTACTTTCTGGACTTGGGAAAAACCGAAGTGGTTTTGGGGGCCCCTAAGGGGCTTTTGTGATAGGGAACCCCAGTTAACCCCGATCAAGGGTGGAGCTTGGGGTACCTTTCTGGGCACCAGGACTTGCCTGGTTGGGGTCCTTTCCCCCTTTGAAAATCGGGAAGCCCCCCACGAAACCCGGGGTGTGATGTTTCACCTCCACATCGTATGAGAATGAGAAGCCAAGTAGCACCCTCTTGACTCTTTTTTTCCTCGGGGGTTTAGTGGGGAGAGGGGTCACTTTTCCCCCCATCTTTTAACTCCTTTGTCTCCTGCAGGAAACAAAGGGGGGCTTTTATCTGTGGGGACGATGATCCCTGCCCTGGTCTCGCGCAAAAACCCCGGGTTTGACAGCCGGATTTTTTTCGCTGGCTTTTCCAATCCCTTTTCCATTTGGTAGGCAAATTTTCGAAGCCCTTTTGGGGTTTTACGGGGACCTTAAATTGCCGGGGAAAAGCCTTTGGGGGCCAGACTCGGGCCCTCAAGGGCGGACTCCGGCCTCGGGGCCCTTTCGGTCCGCCCTTTCGGCTTTTGGGGGTTGCCCCGTGGAGGCACCAGCTGTTTGGCTGGTTTTCCCGGTGCTCCTGGTCATTTAGTGGGGGCGTGTGAGGGGGGGGGGGGTTTCCCCCCGGGGCCTTCCGGTCTGGGTGCTGGCCGGGGGGGGCCAGCACGAGAGTCCAACTGTTGGACAATCTGGTTTGGGCAGACCTGTTTTGGGACATGGTTTAAATTTGTCTTTTCCCCCCATCTTGGCAATCAGGCATAAATGTCATCCTGTGGGGTTTGGGGGGGTTTTTTTTGCCACCCCGGGGGCACTTTAAAGGGTTCCCGGTGGGTGCCGGGGTCCCGGGCCTTGCAAAGGGTCCCTCAAAAGTAAAGGGCCCGTCTGTGGGGATTTTTTATTTGAAAATTTCCATATCTTTGGGATTTCTTCATCCCCTCATGCCCCCCACCCACCACGGAGTCCAACAAAGGGGAAACTTAGTGCTAGAACCCAAAGTCTAACAGCAAAAGGGGTGATGAGTGGATATACGCAGCCCAAAAAAATTTGCTGATTTGCCCTGGTACCCACGGACGGTGGGGGGGTACCAACGGGGCATGACTTCTTGACCCCCAGCCTCCCCAGGGAGGAAACCCCCATGGGCCTGGGCCGGGCCTGGATCAGGGCCCCCTGTCTTTCCGAAAAAGAGGACCAAAGAGGCCGGGGTTGCTAGCCCCCGGGCGTACTCTTTCAAAGGCTCGCCACCCCAGACTCCAGTCTCCCCGCTCACAAAAGGGGGCCACCACGGCAAACACGTGGGTAGGGGGACAACCCCCTGGGAGTATCCCCAAAGGGGGGTCCTTCCCCCCTACAGGGCATCATTGATGGGAAAAAACTTCTGCTCCTCCCCCAGTGGGGGAAAGGGGGGTCTTTTACTTTTTTCCCGGGAGTTCCTCTCCGGGTCCTCAGAGGGGAAACCCGTAAACCCTTTTTTAAAATGAATCCCCCTTTTCTCTGGGAAAAGCCCAAGGTTGTTTTTACCTCCCTTGGAAAGAGGGGGTCCTGCACCGGGTTTCCCGTCAGTTCCTTCATCCCTCTGAAAACAAACCGGCCCCCAGACTTTTTTCCCCCACATGAGGGAGAGAAATTAAAAAATTTTTTTCCCGGAGGTTTTCCCATGGCAGGACGGTTTTTTGGGGGTGGATCCCTCTTCTCTCTGAAACATCCGGATGTTTCCCTCCGTGAGAGAAGGGGGGTCCTGTACCTGTTCCAGTAAGCTCCTTCGTCCCCCCTGGAAACACCAAAACAGACTGTTTTCCACACAGTGAGGGAGAGGAGCTGACTTTTTTTCCCCGGGAGTTTTTTTGGCAGGGTGGTTTTTAAAGTGAAAACCCTCTTCTTTTCTGAAACAACCAAAAGTTTCAAACCCCGTTAAGTAAGGGGACCTGTACCCCGTTCCAGTAAATTTTTCCCTTTATCCCTCTGAAATGTCAACCCCCAAAACTATTTCATCACAGTGGGGGGAGAAAAACTAACTTTTATTTCCCGGTAATTCCTATCACGGGAACTTGATGTTCCCGTCTAGCACTTTCTATTAACGAACCCGGCTGAAGGGCCCGACAAGGGGGCTCTACCCCCCTATCCCCTATTCGAAAGAAAAAGAGTGGCAGTCATCAATGGTCTGCCCGACAATCCCTAACAAAAAAAGGGGCAACTCTATGCACACCGTAGGCGGCCCTTCTAAGGCCCCCCAGACACACCCTCCCCTGCGGGAGGTAAGGTCTGCCCACTTCCGAGCACGCGCCCGAAGATGGGGTCCAGTTCACCAGAAAGTGTGCACAGAGTTATCCTAATGCCGAAAATTCCATAGGAAAAAGTAGGCTAGGGGCACGAAGCTACTGCAAGCACATAGCATCGTGGCCCCAACCGTAGCCAACGCGGAAGAGCCGAGGCCGGAGATTGCATGGGACCGGGGCGCGGTGCATCTCTTTAATATGCCCTGCAAAAGCCACACGATCGGGGATCATGGTTTAAATCTCTTTTGGGGTTGCTCGGCTCCACCCGCTGCGCCCGTCCGCCACCCTTTGCCGGAACCGATCATCCCCTCCCCTGAATCGGGCCCAAATTAAGGACCGATTCACCGCAGGGAGAGAGGGGAGGAGGGAAGGAGGTCCTCTTCTTTCGCTGCTGTCCTATTTTTTTTTTTTTTTGCCCTTTGGGCCCCGCATGGGGAGATCCTTCCGAACATACACGGACCTCCGCGATGTTTACCGTCAAGTGGGCGGTCCCAGTCATCCGTGATTTGGGCCCTCTCCCCCTGTGGGGGACAGGATTCCTCCGTAACTCGTCGGGCAAAAAAAGGAGCACCATCAAAAATTCGACGCAGGCTTCCCACGATACCCCGTCAATCAAGAGAGTACATAAAGCAATAGGCCAGTTCAAGTGTATTGAGCTACCCCGGATACCGGGGCTCAAACGCCCGCGATCCTTCCTTTCTATTATATCGCTTTAAACCCCCCCCAT
>NC_051425.1:28865068-28882551 GCF_015228065.2 Penaeus monodon | reverse complement strand
TTTGGTGGGGGTTTTTTCCCCCCGGGGGGGGAAATTGTACAATGTGTACAGCCGGCCATACTGTAGTACGTAGATCACCCAGGTCTGTGCTTCTGCAGCACACGACCGAGTGATCATAGGGGGAGATTTCAATGCACACCACCACATCCTGGCTCCCTGCAGGGCACCGGATTTTGGCTGGCCATCACATAGCCAACGTGCTTGAGACTTTCCCCGAGATCGCTCTCCCTCAATAACCAGGAGCCACGCATGTCAGAGGAGGAGTCCTAGACCTCACCCTAGCCACTGCGAATTCGAGAGGATTGGCTGGCGTGTCGATGAGACCGTCACTAGTGACCATTACAGCACTATAACTACCCTCATGGATAGTGGCCCAGCCGAAATGCCACGACCGAATCCAAGATGGAAAACAGACAAGGCCAAACTGGCAGGCGTTTCAGAACGCCTTGGCCCACTGTCTGAGAAGCAATGAACCCACACAAAGCGAAAACATGGAAGTGCTACAAGTCAGACTTGTAAATGCCATTGATGAGGCAGCCTGACCATACCCAAAACTCGGCCTGGGTCCAGGAGTCACAAAGAACCCCTGACAACCTAGCCCTCCTAAAGGAGGCTGTCAGGGATGCCAAGGAAACTGCCAACAGAGTGAGGCAGGAAAAGTGGCTGGAATGGTGTGAGTCCTTCGCCCACCATAACCACCCTCTCAGAGCTATGGCAATGGCAAGCAAGCTACCACCACTCAACCCCGAGATGCACGCACCATGATCCCCAGTCAGAGGTGAACAGACTGGTGCCATGAGATCTCTGTGAGAACAAGTAGCAACAACCTGCCAGCCGAACTGAGGGCAAGACAAGAACGCCTACAACCAGACAGACTTTCTCATATCAGAGAAAGGGCAGCCGAACCTGATAGATCAGACGTTATCTTTTCTCTGAGGGAACTAAGAAATACATATAAAACCAGTTGCAACACAGCCCTGGGCTCTGATGGGATCTCGTACCCCATCATTTCCCACCTGGGACTAGTAGGTAAGCTTGCAATCCTGCAACTCATCAACAAGTCCTGGGAAACTTCCACTCTACCCCAGAGACAGCGAACAGCTTACTGCCGGTAAACAAGGTTGGACAACACTCCGCACTCTAGGTTCCGCCGTTTTCTTTTCTTTCCTGGTTACGTTTCTGGCTAGAGAAAACGATTCTCGGAATTACGGAGACTATCGTAGTTTTCATTATTATTTATTGGACATAAATAATACCATTGAAGCATTATTTGTGTTCATCATAATATTATAATTTTAGGTTGATTGGAAATGTTTTTACCATATAACATTTATTATGCTTAAACCAAAATACATTTATAAAAAAATTATAAAAAAAATATACAAAATATGGAACGATACTTAAGTAGATACCATACGATACGAAAATAAAGCTTGTTATATACATCTAGAATATAAATACATACAAATGCATTTAACAAAATACGTTTTTTTTAGCAAAACATAAAACCAGATCCTTGTCTGGGCTATACTTATTAGTAATGGCATATTCACTTATATTAATAAGTGCTCGAACAGTTTCTGTCTTTAGACAGTTACGTTCTTTCCTTTTTATTCTATTCATTTTTGAGAATAGACGTTCAACGTCAGCATTGGATGTCGGTAGAGAGAGGACCTCGAGTGCAAATTTGGCTAAGCATTCAGATTTTCGTTTCCCATTATCATCAGTTATTTTCATAATGTATTTATAAAAATCTTCGGCATTAGATGAAACCTCATCAATGTCTTTGAACTGATGCCACCGAATACTGCGCCATTGGTCATCTGCCATTAATTTACAGTAGGTATTTATGCGGGGGACCTCATTCATTCATTCATTCATATTTTTTCTAAAAGTACTTTGTACAAATCAGTAATTTGGCCATGAAGGAAATGCAGAGTCTGCGATTTAGACTGAAACAAGAGATTTACTCTATCCAAGTGAGGCAGGATGTAGTTCATGAAATTTAGATAAATGAAAATGTAATGATCTTTTAGTGCCATGTGAATTTTTTCAACAGCAATCAACCTCTCTTCTTCAACTATGTTAGAAAAATAAAGTTTAAGAGGTTGCCACTGCTCCAGAACTCGAGATACGGCGCTGTGGAGAGATAACCACCTGGTAGCACATGGATGGAGTAATTTGTGAGGCTTGATATTGCAAAACAGTTGATATTCTTTAAATTCATACTTTCTTTTGGCACTGTGAGCAAAAAAGTTATAAATGTTCTGGACCAAATCTTCACAAGATCGTGGTAGCGCCTTTGCTGCCTCACTAGAACAAAGATGAATGCTATGACATATACATTTCATTATGGTTATTCCTGGCATCTCTTGCCTCAGTCTGCTGGTGACACTATTTATTCTACCAGAAATATTTGATGCCCCATCTGCTGCAAACCCAATAACATTACTTAAAGGTATCTGAAAATTATTTAATGCTTTGATTATTGTCAAGTTCATCTTGGGCACTGCTGTCCTTCTCATGAGGGTCACTGGAGCTCGCGGGGCGGCAGTAGCGGTGGTCACCTCACCGCATTGCTTGCTTGCTTGCTTGAGATTTGCGAAGTTCTGGCTTCGCCCGGGGCCCCGGGCTGTGTCAGCTTTTTATGGCTGTCTCATTTTTTGGGGTCTGACACTCGGTGCTTACCGTGGCGGGGGATTGCCAGCAGCGCTCCTGTAGCCGTGGTGTAAGCATCTCGCATAATCTCTTTACCAGCACAAAAGGCTGTGTTCTGTGGGTTTGTCTTAGGAATTGCGTGTGCACGCAATTCTCCAAGTAGGTACCAGTGTGGCGTTCGGCTCGCCGCAATGCATGAAACACCTCTCTTCTGTTCTATGGTTTGTATAATCTGCCTTTGCACGGGGTAACCTGGGGCAATTCTGGCAGAATGACTTCGGTACCTTGTTGTTTATTTCAGAGAGTGCCAGGGGTTTCATAGCCTGTGGCATTGATTTACCAGCTTGGCCGAGGGGGAATATCTCTTTTTCCCTCTCTGTGAAGCTGCAGGAGGAAGGAGTTGGCCGCCACCGTACATTCCTCCTAAGTAAATTTGGGGCTCTGATGTATTATCATGGGATTTGGGGGCATACCCCGGCCGATTTGGGCTAATCTGTCAGCAAGCTCATTGCCTCTGATCCCTATATGGCTGGGAACCCAGTTTATGTTTAATTCTTCTACCTGAGAAAAGCATCCTTTGTGCTATTGTGCGGAGGGTTGTCAGGAGGTAGATTTTGTCAGGGGGTGAGCGTTTGCTGAAGACAGTCGACGGCTCCTTTGGAGTCTGTGTGTATGACCACGTGTCCTTCCCTCACGGACGCGTGGACTCAGTGCTCCCATGATAGCAACTGCCTCTGCCTGTAGCGGGGGAGGCGTTGTCTGGTACCCTCATGGATATTTGGGGCATCCCTTTGCTGCGAAGCGGCGCCTGCAGTGTGGGTCAAGGGATGGGACCGATCCGTCCGTGTAATATGTTCGGCTCCCGGAGGGGTGATGGTTGCAATGACCCTCTGGGTTTCTGCCTTTAGGCTAGGCGTAACAATATTCACTCTTTTTGCGCCAGCCCTCATGACCGAGAACTCTATCGAGGTTTGTGCCCACGGCGGAGCTTCGCAAAGTCAGGGTGTGGGGAGTCCATGCCCTTGGCCAGTAGGGGTTTTCTTTGAGCTGATGGCGTATTAACCCCCTGGCTGTGTGAGACAGCCAGGAGTTGTTTGCAAACATCTTGTTCTAGGCGTCTGACTATTTTGTGGTCTTAGGCTTGTGTTCCTGGGCCTGGATGACCTTTGATAAGAATTGGCTGCCGTTAGATAAATTCGTGAGGCCAAGGGGAGAAGGTTTGTCTCCACTAGGAGGTTGAGACCTTCGCCCACCTTGGGGCACCCAGAATGACCCTGGCGGCTTCGTTTGGACTGTCTCCAATCGGTCTTATATTTTCTCTTGATGCCAATCAGAGCGAGGGAGGCATAGTCTACAATGGGCCTGACAGCATGTACGTAGAATGATCTTAGTACTCTGTGTCTGGCCCTATGCGTCTTCCACTCTTGCTCTCATGACAGACAGTCTTGCCCTTTGTTCGGTCAAGCAGGTACTGGACCTCCTGGCGGAAGGAGAGGGCCCGGTCTACCTTACCCCAAGGTACAGGTATTCCTGACCCACTCCAAGTCCATTCCCTGGATTTTCAGACTTGTGCCTTGAACTCTCTGTCTCAGAGCCTGGCTTTGGATTTGGCTGCAGAGATCTTTAGTCTTGTCGTGCAACACTCCTCGGATACCAAGTCCAGACAACGCTGGGCTTTGTTTAGGCAGTGTGCTCCAGTGGAGATGATGCAAGATCGTCTGCATGGGACATGATCTTGCACCCCACTGGGAGGTTTATGTTGAGGATCCCAGGACATTAGTGTTTTAAAAGGGCTGGACTGAGAACCCCACCCTGTGGCTTTTCCCATGTGCTGTGATGGGTTTACCTTGGAATTTGACTTGGCTGTTCTATTCGTAAAGTAGTCACCTATCCAAGCCAAGAGCTTACCTCTGATTCCTTTTTGGATCAGGCTCTCCTGAATGGCAAAGGACTTGCCAATTCGAAAGCTTCTCCAGGTCAAGGAATACTGCCACAGATGCGCCCGTGTTTATTGTGCTCAAGAGCGTGGCTATGCTGTGCGCTGTGCTCATGCCCTGGTGAACCCATGGGTGTTCGTGGGGGGCTCCCCATTTTCCATTGGAGCCGGTTTCAGTACCATCCTCTCGCAGTTTTGGCCAGACAGCTGAGGAGAGGGGATGGGGCGGTACTTCCCCGGCTCCTTTGGTTTAGGGATGGGAACTATGGTAGCCCTCTTCCAGCTCTGGGGTAGAGTGGAAGTTTCCCAGGACTTGTTGATGATTGCAGGAATGCAAGCTCACCTACAAGCCCCAGGGGGATAAATGGGGTACGAGATTCCCGTCATCGCCCGGGGCTGAGTTGCAACTGGCTTTGTGTGCATCTCTTAGTTCCCTCAGAGAAAAGATAACGTCTGAGTTATCGGTTCGGCTGCCCTTTCTCTGATGTGAGCAAGTCTGTCTGGTTGTAGGCGTTCTTGTCTTGCCCTCAGTTCGGCTGGCGGGACTGTCGCTGCTCGTTCTCGCAGAAAAACTCTTGCGCCAGTCTGTTGGCCTCTGCCTGGGGGTCGTGGTGCGTGAAATCTCGGGGCTGAGGGGCTGGGGGCTCGCTTGACCCGTTGCCAACTCTGAGGAGGGTGGTACAGTGATCGAAAGACTCACACCATTCCACCCCACTTTTCCTGCCTCACTCTGCTGGCAGTTTCTTGGCATCCCTCACAGCCTCCCTTAGGAGGGCTGGTTGTGGGGGGTTCTTTCCCTTCGGAAAATGTTTTTCGGCACATGTTTACCTGTGGTTGACCTCCCTAATCTCGTCATTGAAGTACCAGGCGTCCTTGTGACTCCTGGACCAGCCGAGTTTGGGGTTTATGGCCCAGTGGGGGCTGCCTCATCAATGGCATTTAAAAGTCTGGCTTGTGGGCACTTCCACATTTTCGCTCTGTGGGGGGTTCTTTGGGTTCTCAGACGGCGGGCCAAGGCGCTCTGGAACGCCTGCCAGTTGGCCTTGTCTGTTTTCCATCTTGGATTCGGTCGTGGTATTTCGGCTGGGCCACTATCCATGAGGGTTGTTATAGTGCCATAATGGTCACTAGTGATGGTCTCATCGACACGCCAGCCAATCCTCTCCACCAGAGTCGCAGTGGCCAGGGTGAGGTCTAGGACCCCTCCTCTCACATGCGTTGGCTCCTGGCTGTTGAGGAGAGCGATCTCGGGGAATGTCTCGAGCACGTTGGCTATGTGACGACCAGCCGCATCCGGTCCCCTGCAGGGAGCCGGATGTGGTGGTTTTGCATTGAAGTCTCCCCCTATGATCACTCGGTCGTGTGTGCGGAAGCACATCCCGGGCCCGATGTCTAAGCTACTACAGTGTGGCCTGCTGTACACGTTGTACAATTTCAGGGGTCCCCCGGCCAGTTGAATCTCGACGGCAAGAGTTTCCCAACATCTTCTCCACAGTGCGGTGCATGGCTATTGCGGAGCAGGGAATTTTTGGGCGTTCACCAGGGGTCATCAGGCCTCTTTTGCCATCGGAACGTGGCAGCGCGTAGACGTGATACCCGAGAAGCGAACAGTTCTGCTGATAATGTCTCCTGGAGCATGACGATGTCAATGCTCCTTTATCGCACTATGCGTGGAGGATGGCACTCCTTGAGGAGATGCCACAGATTTTCCACTGCAGAATACTTAGATTGCGTGTCATGATGTTACTAATTGATAGTTACATCAGAGACATTGTCCCCATTCGGGTTGACATCGGAGTCTGACAACTCCATTGTGAGATCCTCACTGCTTTAGGGGTCTCTTTCGGCTGTCAGGCTATCCCTGGATCCACTGGGGGGTGGAGAGCCTTTGGTAGCTCTGACTTTTCGTCTTTGGCTTTTTCTCTGGCCAGGCTTTTTCGTTTCATTGGCTGGCCTTGCCTGGGCAGGCTCAGCTTCTTCTGATTCGGCTTGTGGCACTGAATCGCCTGGGTAGGCTCTGCCTGTGAGGGCATAGCCCTGGCTAGGCTCTGCCTGTGGGGCCTAGCCTGGGTTGGGAGGGAGGGGGTTTTCGGGCCTGGGCTGAGGGAGAGGATTGGCTGATTTGGCCTTCTCCTCTTCCTTCCCTTTATGCTTTTCACAGTTCTGTTTGAGTGTCGTCATGGCAACATTGACTGCCCTTTTCCGCCTCTTCCTCGGTCCTGGGCAAGGATACTTTCCACTGCTGTGACCACAGCAGTGATCGGATCGACATGTCCCCCTCGTCGAAGAACTGTCTTCTGGTTGGGGGGGACCGTGTGGTGCTGTTGGAACCTTTCTTCCTATGGTTCCTCTGACTTGTTTTACTTGGGGGGAAATCCTGATTGTCGGAGATCTCCGGTTTCGGCTGGGGGGCAGCTTCCTTCCTCTTAGGAGGTCGGGAACCTTTTCGCTTTTGTTCCTCCCCAGACGTAGGTGCCTGGGGGGCAGGAACAATTCTGGTCGCTTCTTAGCAACCTCTTGCCGTTTGAGGGCCGGGCCCCTTTTCCTGACAGAGCAAGCCAGGCTCCAGGCGGATGCCCCTTGGCACAGTAGGACATTTGGCTGTTGTGTCCTTTCTTCTTTATGTGCCTTGATGCACACCTCGGTATTGTGTGCCTTGCTACAGGACACCACATTTTGGCTTGGCTGTACAGTTAGCCTGGGGGTGTCCGTACTTCTGGCACTTGAAAACCGAAGTGGTTCGGGCACATAAGTGCGTAGGTTATAGGTACCCCAGTTACCCAGATCAAGGGGTGGGCTTGGGGTACCTTTCATGGTCACCAGGACTTGCCTGGTTGGATCTTCCCCTTCGACAATCGGGAAGCCTCCACGACCTGTGGGTGTGATGTTATCACCTCCACATCGTATGAGACTGAGAAGCCAAGTAGCACCATCTTGACTCTTTTCTCCTCGGGGGTTTAGTGGCGAGAGGCTCTCTTTCCTCCCATCTTTTAACTCCTTTGTCTCCTGCAGGAAACAAAGGGTGGCTTGATCTGTGGGCACGATGATCATGCCCTGACTCGCGCAACCCGGATCGACGCCGGATTTTGCGCTGGCTCTCCAATGCCCTTACCATTGGTAGGCAATTTTCGAAGCCTTCGGGTTGTACGGGGACCTTAAATTGCGGGAAACGCCTTGGGGGTCCAGATCGCCATCAGAGTCGGACTCCGGCCTCGGCCGTTTCGGTCCGCCCTTTCGGCTTTGGGGCTTGCTCGTGGGGGCACCAGCTGTTTCGGCTGGTTCAGTGGTGCTCCTGATTCAGTCAGTGGGGTCGTTGAGGGGGCTCAGGGACCTTCCTGGTCTGGGTGCTGGCCTGGAGGGGCCAGCACGAGAGCCATCTGTTGGACAATCTGGTGGACAGAATGTTTGTAAATGGTTTATTGTCTTGTCCGCCATCTTGGCAGCAGGCATGACAGTGTCATCCTGTGCTCGGGGTTTTCTTTTTGCCACCCGGAGGCACGTAAGGCTTCAGGGTGGCTGCCGTGGTCTGGGCCTTGCACGGGTCGTCAACAGTTAAGGTCTGTCTGTGGGGGATTTGATTTGAATTTTCCCTATACTTGGCAGTGCTTCATCCCTCATGCCCCCACCACCACGAGTCCAACAAGGGGAAGCTGAGTGCTAGAACCAATGTCTAACAGCAACAGGGGGTGATGAGTGGATATACGCAGCCAATTAGCTGATTGCACTGGTACACACGGACGGTGTTTGGGGACCAACGGCAGATGACTGCTTGACCCTAGCCTCCCGAGGGGAGACCAGCCGATTGACCTGACCGGGCCTGGATCAGGCCGCCTGTCTTGCCAGAATAGAGACCAAAGAGGCGTGTTCTAGCCGCAGGGCGTACTCGTGCAAAGCATCCGCTCAACCTCCAGGACTCCAGTCTCCCCGCTCACAAGGGTGCCACGCACGGCAAACACGTGGGTAGGTGACAACCTCTGGGAGTATCCCAGAGGGGATGTCCTTCCACCTACAGGTCATTGATGGGAACACTTCTGCTCCTCCCTCAGGAGGAGGGGAGCTCTTTCACTTTTTCCAGGCAGTTCCTCTCCGCTCCTCAAGGGGACCTGTACCCTTTTCAAAGTGAATCCCTCTTTTCTCTGAAAAGCCCAAAGGTTGTTTCACCTCATTGAGAAAAGAGGGGGGTCCTGCACCTGTTCCTGTCAGTTCCCCTTTATCCCTCTAGAAAACAGCCGGCCACAGACTGTTTCAGCACAGTGAGGGAGAGAAATTAAAATTTTTCCAGGGGGTTTCCTATGGCAGGACGGTTTTTGAGGTGGATCCCTCTTCTCTCTGAAACATCCAAAGGATTTTCACCCCAGTGAGAGAAGGGGGGTCCTGTACCTTGTTTCCCGTAAGCTCCTTCGTCCCTCTGGAAACAGCCAACCACAGACTGTTTCCATCACAGTGAGGGAGGAGCTGACTTTTTTCCAGGCAGTTCTTTTGGCAGGGTGAGTTTAACGTGAATCCCTCTTCTCTCTGAAACACCCAAAGTTTCACCTCAAGTGGAGTTAGAGGGGACCTGTACCGTTCGTAATTTCCTTATCCTCTGAATGTCACACATATTTCATTTACAGTGGGAGAAGACTAACTTTTATCCGTTACTTTCCTATCACGGAACTTTATGTTCTGTCTAGCAGCTTCATTAGACAGCCTGGCTGAAGGCCTGACAAGGGGCTCTACCTGCCCATCGCCCTATTCGAAGAAAAGGGCAGTCAATGGTTGCCAGACCAGTCCCTAACAAAGAAACACTCTATGCACACCGTAAGGCAGGCCTTCTAAAGGCCCCCCAGACACCCCCTCCCCTGCGGGGGGTAAAGCTGCCCACGCCGAGACCGCCCGAAGAGGGGTCCATTCACCAGAAGTGTGCACAGATCATCCTAAGCCGAAATTCGCATTAGTGAAAAGTAGGTAGGAGGCACGAAGCTACATGCAACCATAGCATCGGGGGAACGTAGCAACGCGGAAGAGCCGGGCCGAGATTGCATGGGACCGGGGCCGGGTGCATCTCTTTATATGCCCATGCAAAGGCACACGATCGAGGGTCATGGTGACTCTCTTGGCGTTGGGTCGGCTCACCCGGCGGCCCGTCCGCCACCTTGCCGGGAAACCCGGGTCATCCCTCTCTCTGATCGTCCAATTAGGACCGATTCACGCAGGGAGAGAGGGGAGAGAGGAAGGAAGGGGCCTTCTTCTTCAGCTGCGTCCTATTTTTTTTTTTTGGGCTTGTGGCCTCACCGCTTGGGGAGATCTCTTCCCGAACAAAACAGGACCTTCCCGGCGATGTATACCGGTCAAAGTGGGCGGTCCAGGTCATCCGTGATTGGCCGTCTCCCCGTGTGGGGGGACGAGGATTTCGTCGTAAACATCGTCGGGTCAAATAAAAGGAGCACCAGTCAAAAATTCGACAGCAGAGCACACCCACGATCACCCAGTCAATGCGAAAAGAGTGACAATAATAGCAAATAGCCAGTTCAAGTGTCATTGAGCTACCCTGGATTTACGGGGCCTCAATCGCGCCGCGAATCCCTTCCTTGCTATTATATCGCTTGCTAACGTAAATTTTCCAGCAATTATCTCTGTTTCCAGAGAATTTGCATTTTCACTGCCCTCAGCGGTTTTTCTTTTTTACCCATTGACGGGGGACAAGGGAACACTACACCTCTCCTCAGACCCGCAGCTCTCTCTACCCACAGGGAAACCTGTATGAGAGGCCCAGCGTCTGAGGCGACTATGGTGTCCTTTATCCCCTCCTGATCTCCTTTCCCTTTCCTGTGGTCATCTGGACCTACATAAGTTCTCGAGGGACTTTTGTATTCGTCTGGGTGGTGCGCTGCTTACCTGTTGTCCCTTTTGTAGCAAGGTTGGCAATAAGGGAGCGGCCCAACACAAAGTCCGTCCTCTAGTGCACTGGAAACGCAACCAGTCTGCCACTAGAGGGGGTCGAGCCTAGGCTTCTTCTTTCCCCATCTCTCTCTCCCTCCATCATCTCACCTGTCATCCCTCACCTGGCCACTTCACCCTCTCACCCGACCCATGCAACGAAAATGACCAAAATCAAAATTAAACTTCTTGGTGGTCCCACCCACAAAAAGCGTGAGACCCTAGCCAATGCACTGTTTTGTGCACAGATCAAAAGTACTTCGGTATTTCACCATTCATGATGGCTACCTGGCATTGATCGAGGACGACAACCATGCCGAAAGCTTTTCTCGAAGGATGTCGTCCTGACCCTTAAAAAACTTGGCTTCTCCCCCATAATTCCTTTGATATGAAGGCTAAGCTTACGCTTGTCTTTAAGAAACGGGACCGACAAGTTGTTAGTGAGTCGGCATTAGAGATTGGAAGAAAGATCACCTTTTCCCTTTCCCCAGATGCTCTGGTGAAGACATCTATGTCATGAAAGATAATACATAATAAAAGCAGATTCTCAGACCACCCACACCCAAGAACATCAAAGAGAAGGGATATACCTCTTCAAGGTATATGTTTGCCCCATGGCAAATCGAATTTGAAAGATTTACGCCACTTAAACAATGTATGAACTGCTTTGCTTATGGGCATCTTAAACCCAATGCAAGTCAGAAAAAAGAGCCAGATGCACTGAGTGTGGCTCTAACACCCACTCCTTTAGGGACTGCAAGAGTTCCTTAAAAATGCCTTAACTGCGCGGTGCCCATGGGAATTTGCCAACAGTTTGTCCCACCAGGAAGGAGGCCATGAAAATCTCCCAGGAGAAAGTTAGGGAGAAAGAAAAAGAAAAAGAAACTAAACCATACAGGGCTGTGGCCCAAAAGACAGCACAGGAGACTGTGCAGGCTACCACCAACGCCTGGAAACCCCTAATTAACCAGGTCCGCCAGGAATAAAACACACTAAGACTGAACCCACCATCCACCTGGCTCTCCCAAACAAATTCTTCCCAAGGAGATTCTCGTAGTCCTCCTGCATGCTCACATGCAAAATATAAATTGCCCCTGAAAAGGGTTTAGATATCATGCTAAAGGGGCACTGGAGGCAAATAACCTTCCCGCCTTAGACCTTGGAGAATCTGACTCCTGGGGCATCCTTAAAGTTATCCAACCCCCCAGCCAGACTGTTCAGGGCCCAGCCTGAACAATCCCAGCCCGTGGCACCAATGCCTCACCCTGTACAGGCCCAGGCAGCGGAGTCCAACTTCCTCGGGCTCAGCCCACTGAGCCCCTGCCCCAGACACTAAAACCCTCACCCTGCTGAGATACAGACACTGGAGCCCCAGTCATTTTCCCCCCCTAAAGTAACATCGGCACCCCCCTCCATGCCTCCACCTCTCGTCAATCAGTCAGACCAAAGTCAATAACAATCCCCAATGTCAACGACTTAGGACATCCCAGTGATATCCCTCTGACCACTCCTGATGCCCCACCTCCTACACCATAACCTGGTCGAGCACAGTGAGACATTCACCGATGACGAGGGGCTGGAGCGCCTCATGGACGGAACTGCAACAGACCCCAATCACTATGGCATCCGGCTCTTTTCAGAAAACCCTCCAAAATACCAGTACTCTGATCGATTCGAAATTGGTCTGAAATTAAAAATAAAGAATAAAGTGGTTAGTAACGAAAAGAGAGCATACCTCATGGTCACAATCAAAAAAACTACACAAACACCTAAGGAAGGCAACATGCGTATCACAACGACATGTTTGAGCAATGCCCAGACATAGACAAATTAAACAACGGGTATTTCCCTTGAATAACAACACAAAACATGGCACACCATACACTACACTCACGCCTCACCATCATACAACACAACGTACCCCCACGGACAACACGAAAAACTGAACTGTGCAACACATACAGAAGACACGACCCACACATCATACTCTTTAACAGCCATGGGCTCAATACACTACCCACTCAAAATCTACATGTACACCACATACTCTTCCAACAAATCAAAGAAAGAAGCGATGGCGTAGCAATTGCGATCAGAAACGACATCTCACACAAATCATCAATAACTTTCAGTCAGCCCTATTGGCAGTCGAAATAAATACACCACATGGACCCATTATACTAGCAACACTATACATTCCACCAAGAAAAACCCTTTCATAACCAGAACCTGACATCTTGCAGCTCCTGAGGCATAACAAACCAATATACATCATGGGAGACTTTAACGCAAACACGCACTCTTTGGCTACAACCACACAAACCCCGTTGGCAGGGGCCCTCGCCTCACTCATACAAAAAGACAGACTCACACACCTCGGTCCACACACAAAAACATTTATAACACAAAACACAGCAACAACACCCGACATAGTCTTGGCAAACCACAGAGCACACTTTACACCCCCCATATCACAACAGGCGACGTCACATCAGCGACCACCTCCCGGTCATTTTAACACTGTTAACAAACCCTATCATGATCCCAACACAACCCCGAGAATCCTTCAAACATGCAAACTGGGAGGGCTTCAAACAATCACTTGAAGACACACACGTAATGATCTCGAGGGACAGCCCCCCACACACAATAACACCCACCTTGAACAGTGGTACGCAGACATACAGACGGCCCGACAGGCCAACTCCCCAAAACAACACACAAGACTATCCCCTTATTACAGAGAAAACCATCGCCTGAAATTGCTTAAAATACAATACAGACACATACACGAACTAACACTAACACGGGCTGGGGCAGACAATTACGCACACGATACAGAGAAATCCAAACACAAAATTACACACGAAATTAAAGTAATGAACAAACACCACTGGGACACACTCGCGCAAAGACTATGTCAAAAAATCTAAAGACCCCCCAAGAAATTTTGGATTGCCTTCAAAAAACTCATGGGGTCGAACAAACAGATAATCACATACATATACAACACACACAGACCAGAAGGTTGACTCGGTGGAGGGAGATGGAGCCTCTCCATAGGGAATTCTGGCAACAGAATTTCCAAATCCCCCACCGAGAACGCCCGATTCCACCACATTACAGAGACCCAGGTTACAAACTACATACAAACAACATAGGAACATAATTCTCCCAGAAAACATCATTTACACTAAACACTCTCACAGAGGACAGTCCCCTCTCCACACCAATCCCCTTCAGAAGAATAACAAACACAATCAAACGCACTAAAAACAAACACCAGGAGCTAGCAACATAAACAAAACAATCATCGAACATCTTCCACCAGAATGATACAGCAACTACGCCATATCTTCAATGCAGCACTGGCAACAGGATATTTCCCTGACAAGTTCAAACATGCCACACTCACCTTAATACCCAAACCAGGGAAATCTGCACACGAGGTGGGGAATTACCGCCCATCTCACTCCTAGAAGTCCCAGGAAAACTGCTAGAGAGGGTAATTGCACAGAGACTCATCCCACACCTTGAAAACAACCAAACACACAACATTAGGCAATACGGCTTTCGGCCCACACAGGGGGACCGAGAGCGCCCTCGCCCTCGCTTACGAGGAGATCGCTCTCGGTCTCGTAACAAGCACCAGACGAACGCAATACTAGAGACGTCAGCAAGGCCTTTGATAAGGTATGGCATGACCGGTCCCCAAATACAAACTAAACACAAAATACACCTCCCACACACTTCACACGCCTTCTCTGCAGCTCCTGGATGACAGGACTGCCACAATACGCCTGGGAGCCACCTAGGGACCCCATCCACCTCAGAAGTGGAGTACCACAGGGAAACGTATTATCGCCAACCCTCTATATCCTGTACACAGCCAATCTGCCTGAACCGACACCATACAGCAACTATATTTCCTATGCAGACGATATCACACAGATTATCACACACCCCTCTAAATCACAACACTTCATGAAAAGAACAACAGAAAGAGCTATACAGAAATCAACACATGAGCACCACTGGAAAATACAGACAAAAATAAACAAATTCAAACTCATACCCATAGCCCCGTAGAAAAAACACAACCCAAACACGATCAACAACACCAACATTCCATACACCCACACAGGAAACATTCTTGGACTCCAGATCACAAGCACAGGCTTCACAACACACGTTAAACAAAGAATAACACAAGCAAAAAAACACTAACCAAACTAAACGTTTTTCATGCTGCACACCACAAACAAACTCAGACTTTACAAAACAAAATGTCAGACCCATCTTAGAATATACTGCTATCCCCCCTGGTTGCAATATCTACTCCAAAAACTCCGAATGCAATCAGTACAGAACAAAGCACTACTCTGGGTACACGTCGCAACATTTCTAGACCGAATTTCAGCAGAAACACTACACAGAACATACAGCATGGAACCACTAAACACACGCATACACAGACGAGGCAAAACACCTGGGCCAGATACGCGAACAAGAAGACGAACAATATAACAACATCTTTGAAAAACACACAAACACTCACACAAACCACGCCTGGTGGCCCCGAACACTACCAATAAAAGAACACGAAACCCACACCGAATACACACCACACACACACCGCCCTGACTTGTGACCATGACCATGTTTTTAATGTTTTAGTAATAAATTAATGAAGGGGAAAAAAAAAAAAAAAAAAAAAAAAAAAAAAAAAAAAAATTTTAATATAATAAAACCAGAAGTCACCCTCCCGAATCCCCAAAGGATTGGTTAATACCCCGCCAAACAACTAACTTTAAAGGCAAGGAGAGCGACCATCAGCTCTGCCAGCTCACCTGCGAGCTCACCTGTGCGCGGCGCGGATTAACCAAACACGGGGGAGAGAGGGCTGGCCACCTTGGCGTGTCCCAAAGGTATAAATTCGCTGGCGCTGTTACCACGGCTTGTCACTTTGCCCGCCTCGGCCCGCCTATGGTCGTGGGATCAGCGTCGACAACTTAAAAGGGGAGATTCCAAGGACTGAACATCTTACAAACTTGCTACGGACTCTGACTCGATTGTCTGTGATTATGGGAGGCACTCGTGCAATTGCATAAGGCAGACACGCGAATCAGAAGACGAGCAGGATGGAGATGTTCTACGGAAAAAGGGGGAAAAAAAAATAATTTTAAAAACTTTCCCAAAAAAAAAAAAAAAAAAAAAAAAAAAAAAAAAAAAAAAAAAAAAAAAAAATCCTTCAATCACTGCTATCTTATGTTTACTTGCTTTTGTTTTGTTCTTTCTCCCGTTTTGTTAATACATTCTAATATTCACCTCCTATCTATTTAACCACCATTTTTTGTTGACACTCCTGTTCTGTCTGCTATTTTTGTCTTTGCCTTTGTTTTTGTTTTTGTTCTGTTCTTGTTCTGTTCTTATATTATATTATGTTATTATTGTTATCAACCATTTTTATCACAATTACTTGTTTTATCTATGTAACATGCTCCCTTTTCGTTCCCACCCATTTGCAATAGTCAGACCAAATTGTCAAGAATTCACTCCCCTCGATTGAAATATAATATCATTTATTCTTTTATCAAGCATCACTCAATCACCCCATCCCTCATCACATCTCACCCATCCCCCTCTGTCCCTATCTAGATTCATTTCTCCTTGATCACCCATTACTCGTTTTATGTAACATATTTTTCATTCTGCCACTGGGGTCCCCCAGCCTCTTTTTTTTTCTTGTTCTTGTTCCTGTTCTTAGCAATTAAAAACAAAATACAAAAATTTAAATAAATACAAAACAAAATACAAAAGTATAAAATAATAAATAAAATAAAAAATTAAGTTAATTAATTCCTTCATTTAATCATAAATCAACTTGTTTTGTTCTCGTTCTTGTTCTTAGCAAAAAATATAATAAAAAAAAAAATAATAAAATAAAAACAAATATAAAAACTCAAAATATTAATAAAACCAATAATAATCATTTGTTAGAATTAATCCTAGTTTATATTTATTTATTGTTACCAACTCACCACATCTTTCTCCTATTAATCTAGTTTAAGACATAAATACAAAATCAAAAAAAAAAATAAAACGTAAAAATAGAAAAAAAAAGTATTAAACCAAATAAATAGATATATATATAACGATTTTATATATTTTATTTTTTACAAAAAAAAAGAGGCATTTACTTCGATAACACAATAACGTAACCATAGCCACCTTCTTCTCACCAATAGCAAATAAATAAAACAACCACTCACCTCCCCCCCCCTCGAAACTCCAGACATGAAAGAGGAATATGAATGCAATGTTTTACCATCAAGGGGTTCTCGCCCCCCTACTTTACCAATCTCTAACTTCCTTAAATTTCACCACTTTACCTTCTCCCCCCCCCCCCTTCGAATTCTTCACCTTGCTTGCTTGCTTGCTTGCTTGAGATTTGCGAAGTTCTGGCTTCGCCCGGGCCTTTCACTTATGGCCCGGCCGTGTCAGCTTTTTTTGGCTGTCTCAATAGTTGGTCTGACACTCGGTGCTTTCCGTGGCGGTGGGATTGCCAGCAGGCGCTCCTGTTTGCCGTGGTGTCAGCATCTCGCCTAATCTCTTTACCAGCACGACGGCTGTGTTCTGTGGGGTTTGTCTTAGGAATTGCGTGTGCACGCAATTCTCCAAGTAGTGTACCAGTGTGGCGTTCGGCTCGCCGCAATGCATGCAACACCTCTCTTCATGTTCTATGGTTTGTATGATCTGCCATGCACAGTGGTAACCCCAGGCGCATTCTGTGCAGAATGGGCTTCGGTACCTCTGTTGTTTATTTCAGAAAAGTGCCGTGGTTCATAGCCTGGGCATCTGAGTACCAGCTGGCCGAGGGGGAATGTCTCGTTTCCTCTCTGGGGAAGCTTGCAGGAGGAAGGAGTTGGCCGCCCCGACCTTTCCCCCAAGTAAATTCGGCTCTTATGTA
>NC_051425.1:28855735-28864968 GCF_015228065.2 Penaeus monodon | reverse complement strand
GCCTGGTGCTAATTGCTCGTCCTGTTCACGTTGGCCCGCCAGTGCCCTTGCTTCGGATCGTCCTGACCTCGAGTCCTGGGTAATCGGCGGTCCTCGTCCACACGTCCTCAAGATCTCGTCCAGGTCCTTCTCACGTCCACCTCCTCGTATCTCTCCGGTTACCTCGGCGGGGCGCTCTGGGGCGCTGATACTGCGTACGACTCCTAGGACCGGACTGCGCGTCCGCCACGCACAGCATTCTGGGGCGGCTGTACTGCGGCAAGGTGCTGCGCTAATCTCGGGGAGTCTGGCTCGCAACGCCCTTGCACATCTGGGACATTACACTTTTCTGACGAAAATCTTGGTCCGTGGGCCTATGGCGATCTTCGATGACGTCCTTCTCACAGGCATCCTAAGGGTCCTCCTTCGGTGCCGTGTCGGTCCGACTGCAATATAAAGTCGGGAGCCAGATCATACACTAAGGGCCAGAGTAAGAGAAAAAGAAAGGCAACAGAGAAGATGGGGTGGTAATTACCACTAGCCGGTTATTCATAACAATTTACGGTTTTTAATGTTGGTTTTTAACTTATTTTCGTCTTTTTTTCATTTTGTGTTTTATTTTCACAAAGGTAAAGAAGAAAATAGAAGAGGGAGATGTCAGTAGCGGTCCGCATAGACCTATTTGAACTACCAACCATCTCTGATAGATATGAGAATAGATAAGGGAACGACATCGCGATCGCGAATCTATTTGAACCATAGTCGTCACACAGATAAGAAATAGATGTAACTTTACACAGACAGCGACAGACAAAAATTGCGGGCTAAAGAGATAAATCTTTACGCCGGCACTAGACAATGAAAAGGTCAGTGTCTTTTATCCTGTGTGTGTGAGTGAGCTGAAGTGTGTGTGTATGCGTGTGTGAGTGACAGCTATCGTTAATGAGAGGGAAGCGGAGTGACCTCACACAGAGAATGAATCACAAACACGAATATTAGCGTTCACTATAACAAAACTGAAGTAATTAGCAAAGCTAGCTATTTAAGATTATTTCAACTACCACATTGAAATTTAACATATAATGATATGCGACAGAATGTACGCATGAATGAATGGTGACATGAAAAATATTCGCCAATTTTTTATCAAGCAAATCTTCTCGGGGTCAGAATCTGAACTGCCGAGGTACATGTCTAGCTTTGCACGTCAGACTTCAATAAAAACTCAATAACGGGGGATCCTATACCCAAATGCCGTATATGACTGAAGCGACTCGAGCAGGAATATAATATCCTGCTCTCTTCTGCGTATCTGTAATGGGCGCTCGCAAAATTCCCGAAGGATATATAAATTTTTCACGAATCACACAAACGCTTGGGGGGTACCCAAAACATGCAAGCGACTTAAGAGGGTGAGAAAAGGGTTGATTAATAAACGAATAATGATTCTAGCTTAAACCCTAGTCCTACATTAATTAACGGTCGTAACCGCGGGTCACACCGACTCAAAGGGAGCCGAACGAACGAATAACTTTACTCTCGAACGACGGAGCGCAGATCTATTAGGCGTTTTTCGCAACCCCGGGGCAATATCGGGCAATCCTGTGCACTATGATATGGGGGAAGATCCTACGCTATATCCAAATTAATACAATTTTGTTACTGCCTTCGCTCTAGAGCCGCTAGAACGTGTCACCAAAAAGCAATGTAACAATGATATGTTTGCTTCCAATTAGAGGGAACCAAGTGGGCATCTGACCCTAACCCACGCCGCCTTCCTGACCGGGAAAGAGAAAGTAGGTCGGTCAGGTGGGGGCGAGGGTTGGAACGAGATAAATGAAATGGTATTCGTATAAAGTAAACACGACTCGTTAAATTCGTTGCAGATGAAACAATATAAATCTCTAAAAACGAGAGAAAATAATTAATTACTTAACTAACGAACATATTCATGTTTATTGATCACATACTCGATCGCACGGAAATGCGATCTGAGGTGTAAGAATAGTGGAGAAACGTGCCATTTGCTGTCCCCTTGAGCACCTATTAACCGCAACAAAACCACAGCTTAACACATGTCTGGGAGAAGAAGGGAAAAGAAATAGAAGGGGCCCAACGTGTACTTACGTGTTTTTTTTCTTAGCCATGTCTTGAGCGGTCGAGCGGATTTTCTTCGGGGGTGGTGTGTCAGTTGTTTGCATGCCCAACAGGATGCAAACGGCCCTTCGCTGCCCCACTTTTAAAAGTCTATCATCCTTAGTACAATGTTGAACAGATGGTAGTTATACTTGTTCGGCTTTGACTCTTTATTTCTAGAGTTGATACACGCAGTATAGAAACACACAAGACATGTCTAGGTTATAATCGGGCCGCGCGGATGTCACGGTCGCATGCCCTGAGAGAGGGCAGCTGACCTTAGGGCGGTGTAGATTGCACGACTCCGGTCAAACGAGGTCAGATATAAAAGTGACCTCCGCCTCGCTGAGCGGGATTGGGTTCTTATTTGTACATTTGATCCACGTGGAAACAGCCACGTGTCCAGCTGTTAACGCGCAATAGAATTAATTATCCAATCCTGTAACAAATAGAATTATCCACATCTTATAGCAAGCCTAATTGCACCTAATAAGTGTGCTAAGTTTTTCATTACTGGCCATGGTACGCCTGGATGATGTTTGGGCATAAAACGGTCCAAACCTCAGGGTCCCCTTGAGGGGTAAGGCTAGATAACTAACTCATGGGAATACGTGCCCATGGCTCCCTCAAGGAAGCCGTTCAGGACTGGCACAAAGTGCAGCCTTTCACTTTCAGCACGGCTCGTCACCCTTAGGGAGTGTCTATCAAGAAGGGTTTGGGTGAAGGGACAGAAAAAAAGTGAGAAGGAAAATAAAGACCATAGCAAAAATTAGTTGAGTCGAGGGCTGAGTCCCAAGGTTTGGGGAGTTCCCCATCATTGGGTCCATTCTCCGCCTCCTAAGCCCCCACGCAACAACGGGCAATAGATTGGGGGAAAAGGTCGATAAAGCAGGTAGGAGGGAGAGAACAAAATTTCCAATGACCATCAAATAAGTGTCTCTCTCTCTCTCTCTTTATTACCCATTCTTCTTTCGGTTACGGTTGTTCAACCAGCCATCTTTTATGAGAAAATAATATATGCCAAAGAACTAAGCGAGTCCAATCTAGGAACTCATCTTAATATTTTAAAACTCGTCCATCCGATATCCTTTTCCTACTTGATAAACACTGTTGCCACTTGTTTCTTTCTTTTATTATTATTATTATTATTATTATTATTATTGTAGCTTCGTCGCTGGTCGTGTGTGCCCGACGCGCTATTAATATAATAGTCTACGTTTTTGATACTGGAAGGTAGCTCTGGCCGCTCGTTTTCACTCGTATTTTCATTGTAAATATAATTATTTGCTTTGTTGGTTACTTTATATTTGTAAAGTTGACTGGCTGGACTGTCAGCATAAGATTATGATACTTATTACCCGTTATTTGATTTATTAAATAATCCGTAAGTTACAAATATATATTCACATCGTGCCAAAGAAAATGAATGCTCTTTGAGTTTGTCTTTCCTACTTGCGCCAACACCACCACAAATCGGAGAAAATACTTAGCTATGGTTCTTTTCATAAATCCGTGGGGGGGGGGGGGGTCCACCGGGACGTATGTCAGCCAGTCTGAGCGTGAGCGTGACCTCTCGCGCCTTGAACATCACTACCAGGGGGCACGAGCCTAGAACGCCTTCTGATTGGCCTGGAGGCTACCCGCCCGTTAACTCTGATTGGTCTATCGTATTCCGGGTGTACATCTTTAGAAATAAATTTGAGTGGAAATAGAATCCTAAAAATAAATTCAGTAAAATGTGGCAATAACAAACACCTTACAAAACATATAGGAAAATAGTTAAAACTTGAATAGAGAAAAATAATAAAACTGTCTACTTAAGAAAATAAAATAGTGTATCTTAAAATAAAAGAACTGTAATGTAATTGTTCACAGAGAACGGCAAGTTGGCCATTTTAAGTCGGTATTCGTATACATCCGACAAGTAGATATGTACGGTATATGTAAAGGAATTAAATCCAGGTGGACTCAGGGTACACTACAATTATTAATTATTATTATTGTTATTATTATTATTATTATTATTATTATTATTATTATTATCATTACATTTATTGTCAGATTTTAATTTCGTCTTAGATGAAGCCGCAAGAACTTCCATGTTTCTCCCTTCCATGTTTATCTGACAATACAAGAGTAATACCGAGAACCTCCAGTTATTTACATTAACTAATAAATTGCTTACTGCGCAAATCAATGTGTCTGGCCCATTTTGCAGGCAGAAGGGCCTGAGAGCTGAATCTCGTAATGTCGGACTCCTACAACGTGAGTTTCTGTCGTTACTTTTTTAAGCATTTTACCGTCCATTTTAAACTGCGACATGCTACGATAAGAAGCCAATGCACTGCATGAAAGGACGATCACACGGCACCAAGGTTTGTAATCAGATTTGATAATTAATTGAAAATGATTTCGCGGTGGACTCCACAACCGATTACTTATTTCAGAATTTCACTTATATACGAGGTCTCTATATTTTCCTTACATCACGTGTTCTCTGATCGAAACAGGGACACTAAAATATATCGGTGAATGATGTGAAATATGGAAACTCATCGACGGACTTGCCTTATTTTCAGTCAGCCTCAAAACGGTCGTTGTCCTTGTGCGTTCATCATTGGTTTATGGCGTTATGGTTTACGATAAAGTTATGACTATATTCGAATACCCATAGCCATCAGTGCTTGATTTATTATCGACCTTAACAAACTTCAAAATCCATTAGACGCCACCAATAGACAGTCGATAAGAGGAGCTCAGGCGACTCCATTGTCTTTGAGCTACTGAAGATGACGGGAAATCGTTGGGCGCTAGTGTTCGACACCCCCTTGTGTGGCAGACCACGCTTTATCACCCAATCAAATGACCGAAACCTCATGCTACATTGATATGCAAACGGCGCATTGACGGTCGCGTGTAATGCCCACCATCTGATAACCCGCACATTTCATTCTCAACATATGGAATCCGTGACTTGCCGTAAGAGAGGGGTCTGTTTGCCACCCCCTTCAGATGGAAAGACAAGGGCTTGCCCTGCCTTGTCTCAGTTCCCTCTTGACGAGATGATCTACGAGAGCGGACCCGAACAGGGCCCAGGGGGTAAGAGTTACAAACTTTCGCCGGCGACTGCACATTTATGTTTATAGGCTGTTAGTATTTAGTATGAATGAAAAATATTCTTTTAAAAACACTCCCTGAAAAGCGTAATGAGTAAGATTAAGTATCTTACGTACTGAATATGCTTCGCACAAGTACAGCGCATAGACCCGAAATGATAATCACTGCTTCATGTGTGAAACTAAGAACTGGACACCATGGCGAATGGGCAGTTTACCTGCAAGTTAGTAGATTAGACTGTTAAGCAAACCGACAAATCCGCCAATGAAAACTTCGAAAATGACGTATATTGTCCTTCTGGTAGCCATTCTGTCAGTCTGGTTGTCAATATTGTCATTATGGGTTGCCATATTGTCGTGTCATTCTATGTTGCCATGTAAATTTAGATTGTCATGTATTCTGGTTGTCAATCATTCTGGTGCCATTTCGTTATTCCGGTTGTCATGTCATCTTTGTTTGTCAAATTATTGTCAATTAGGGGTTTCATATTCCATTCTGGTTGCCACATTGTCATCATGTTATTGTAATCTGATCGGCATATTGTCATTCTGGTTGTCAGGTTGCCACATTGTCATTCTGGTTGTTATAATTGTTACTCTGGTTGCCATACTGTCATTTTGGTCATTCATTCTGTCCCATTCTGGATGCCATATTGATGTAATTTTTTCCTGTTTGACGCTCCTCGCATGAAACCATCTTGTATTAGAACATTCATTTTTTTTAGTACTGATTTTGTTTGTATAGTGTGGATCTTGAGTTTATTAATTTACTGATGACTAATCGTTAAAATTAATGATTTAGAAATTGATAATTCTATTGTTTATTATTACACAAATCAAATTACGTGATTGGTTGATTGATGATACACAATTGCTTCCGTTAAATTAAACAATGAATTTCGCTTGTAAATTTTACCATTACGGTTATATGTCTATCCTCCATCAGCAGTATCATTATGATCCTCCCGGGGCACTTTTTCCTCATTAATCCCCACTAATAAGGAGAGGATAATTATAGCGAGATAAGTGTATATTATTATCATTGATTATTTATTTACCATCTTTATTTTATAATCCTTTATTCATTTATTATAGTTTATTATCATTCATAATTTAAGTATTTCATTTTATTGTATATTTTCATGATTCGTTATTTTATTTATATTTTTTAATATCTAAGTGTTTATCTATTAAGCTGATTAATATTTTTTTTTATTATTGTTTTTTGCCTCAACAACAATATAAAAAAAATATTAATCAATCATAGATACAACACTTAGATTTATAAAAAAATATAAATAAATAACGAATCATGAAAAGTACAATAATAATGGAAATACTTAAATTATGAATGAATAGTAACCATAATATGAAAATGATTATAAATAAGATGGAAATAAATATCAATGAATATAAATATACACTTAATTCGCTTATCATTTCCTCTCCTTATTAGTGGTGATGAATGAGGTACTTAGTGCGCCGGGCGGATCATAATGATCTGCTGAATGGAGGATTAGACATATAACTCGTAATGGTATTTACAAGGAAATTCATTATTACGAAAGCAATTGTGTATCTCATCAACCAATCCACGTAATTTGATTTGTTTAATAATAAACAATAGAAGTAATCATTTCTAAATTCATAATTTTACTTATTAGTCATCATGTAAATTAATAACTCGAAGATCACAATTACAAACAAATCAGTAATACAAAAAATGACTGTCTCTAATACAGATGGTTTTCATGCGAGGGTCAACAGGAAAATTACATCAATATGGCATCCAGAATGACAGAATGAAATACAAAATAAACAGTATGGCAACCAGAGTAACAATATAACAACCAGAATGACAATGTGGCAACCTGACAACCAGAAGACAATATGACGATCAGAATTACAATACATGAATGACAATGTGGCAACCAAAATGGCAATATGACAACCATAATTATGACAATAATTTGACAACAAAGATGACATGAAAACCCGGAATAACGAAAGGCCCAAAAATGATTGACAACCAGAATTACATGACAATCTAATTACATGGCAACTAGAATGCACGACAATATGGCAACCATAATGACAATATGAAACCAGACTGACAGAATGGCTACCAGAATGACAATATACGTCATTTTTTGAAGTTTTCATGGCTAGGATTTGTCGGTTTGCTTAACAGTCTAATCTCCCAACTTGCCGTAAATGCCCCTTCTCCATGGGGTCCATTCTTAGTTTTTCACAATGAAGCATTTATTATCATTTCGGGTGCTATGCGCTGTACCTTGTGCGAAGAATTTCAGTACGTTAAGATACTATCTACTCATTACGCTTTCAAGGAGGTTTTTAAAAGAAATTTTTTCATTCATACTAAATACTAAACAGCCTATAAACAAATGTGCAGTCGCCGCGAAAGTTTGTAAACTCTTACCCCCTGGGCCCTGTTCGGTCGCTCTCGGTAGATTCATCTCGTCAAGAGGAACTGAGACAGGCAGGGCAAGCCCTTGTCTTTCCCATCTGAAGGGGTGTGGGCAAGCCCCTCTCTTTACGGCAAAGTCACGGGATTCCATATGTTGAGAATGAATGTGCGGGTTTATCAGATGTGAGCATACACGCGATCCTTCAATGCGCCGTTTGCATATCAATTCTTGCTATGATGGTTCGGTTCTTTTGATTGGGGATAAGCGTGTCTGCCACACAAGGGGTGTCGAACACTGCGCCACGATTTCCGTCATCTTCAGTATCCTCAAAGACAATGGAGTCGCCTGAGCTCTCTATCGCTGTTCTATTGGTGGCGTCTAATGGATTTTGAATTTGTTACGTCCGATAATAAATCAGCACTGATGGTATGGTATTCGAATATAGTTAATACTTTCTCGTAACCCCTAACTCCAAAAACCAATGATGAACGCACACGGACAACGACGTTTTTTTTGGCTGCTTGAAAAAAAGGCAAGTCCGTCGCTGATTTTCCATATTTCCATCATTCACCGATATTTATAGTGTCCTGGTTTTCGAGAGAACACTGTGATGTAAAGGAAATATAGAGACCGTATCTAGAGTGAAATTTTGAAATACGTAATCGGTTGTGGAGCTCACACCGCTCGAAATCCATTTTCAATTTAAATTTTCAAATCTGCTTACACACTGGTGCCGTGTGATTCGTTCTTTTTCATGCAGTGCTTGGCTTTCGTAAGTAGCATGTCGCACGTTTAAAAAGGACGGTAAAATGCTTTAAAAGTACCGACGAAACTCACGTGTAGAGTCCGACCTTGACGAGATTCAGCTCTTCAGGCCCTTCTTGCCCGCCCAAAATGGGCCAGACACATTGATTTGCGCAGTAAGCAATTTTTTAGTTAAAGTAAATACTGGATGTTCTCGTGGTATTACTCTTGGGATTGTCAGAGAAACATGGAAGGGAGAAACATAGAAGTTCTTGCGGGCTTCATCTACGTACGAAAATTTAAAAAAATGACAATAAATGTAATGATAATAATAATAATAATAATAATAATAATAATAATAAAAAAATAATAATAAAATTGTAGTTTTACCCTGAGGGCCCCTGGATTTTAATCTTTACATATACGTACATATTTTACTTGTCTGGATGTATACGAAAACCGCCTAAATGGCCCAAATTCCGTTCTCTGTGAACAATTACATTACATTTTCTTTTATTTTAAAAATTTCACTATTTTATTTTCTTGTATACAGTTTTATTATTTTTTCTATTCAAGTTTTAAACTATTTTTCCTATATGTTTTTTAAGGTGTTTTTTATTGCCACATTTTACTGAATTTATTTTTAGTATTCTATTCCACTCAAATTTTATTTCTAAAGATGTACCCCCGAATTACGTATAGACCAATCAGTTACGGGCGTGTAGCTCCCGCCAATCAGAGCCGTTCTAGGTCGGCCCTGGTAGTGTTCAAGGGCGCGAGAGGGCACGCTCACGCTCACGACTGCGGACATACGCTCCGGCCCCCCCCC
>NC_051425.1:28827991-28855635 GCF_015228065.2 Penaeus monodon | reverse complement strand
CTTTTTCCTTTTTGCCTTTGCCCTGCCCCCTGGGTTTTTCCCTTTTTTTTTTCCCCTTTGGGGGTTTTTTTGGCCCCCTCCCCCCGGTCTTTCCTTTTTGCTTTGTTTCCCCTCGCCCTCTAGCTTTCTCTTTCCCTTTTGCTTTGCCCTCGCCCCCTGGGTTTCCCCCTTTTTACCTTTCCTTCTCCCTTTTGCCCCCCCCCCCGGGTTTTCCTCTTTCCCCCTTTGCCTCTGCCTTTCCCCTCCCCCCCGGGGTTTTCCCTTTGCCTTTGCCTCTCCCCTTTTGCCCTCGCCCCGGGTTTTCCCTTTGCCTTTGCCTTTGCCCCCCCCCCGGGGCTTTCCTCTTTGCCTTTCCCTTTCCCTTTCCCCTGCCCCGGGCTTTCCCTTTCCCTTTTGCCTTTGCCCTCCCCCCCTGGGTTTCCTTTTTGCCTTGCTTTTCTATCTCATTTGTTTTCTTGTTTGGGGACATTTGAAAAGTTTTTTAATTCTGCATTGTGCATTACCCTGTTAGGCAATATTTGCGAGTATGAATTTTAAATGTAACTCTATTTTCTCAATTAGATATCGGTTTGTATTAAAAGAAAAATCATTAACGGGTAAGCTGCTTAGTGTTTCTTTGTTAAAGTTTTTGTCTGTGGTTTTAGATCGGGATAGTGCCATTAAGTAGCATTCATTAGTGCTGCACTATGTTTTTGGGGATTGGCCGACCCACTACGAGGAGTCAATCTACTGACAGCCCCCCCCCCTGATAGTACGGGGTTTTGAAGATTAGTGGAGAGATGCTATGTTGAGGAGTTTTTTTCGAGAAGGGCAGCTTGAGGGCCCAAAAATGAGAGCAACTGCTCGCTAGAATAGAGAAATAGCAAGGAAAACGATGAGCGGCCCGATCAAACAGTCATAGGGTTGATAGGCTTTAAGAGAGGTACATTTCGGTCGGGATCGGAGGATGCTGAAGCTCAAACCCGCGGGGTTTAGGCTCCCCCAGAGTGTTCCCAAAGGATTGAGTCCTATAAAGAATGGCCCACAAGTTTTCTACCACGGCACCTGAAGGGCAAGAGGCCTCCAAAAGGCCCCCAAAAACAGAAGGATCACGTGGGGTTCTTTTAGAGTGGGGGAAGACTTCCAAAAAGAGGAACTAGAGGGGGGGAAAGGGGGCGTTCCCAACAGAACCTAGGGGTGTAGCTCGAGTCCCAATACCCTGATCTGGCCCTGATTCCATGAACACCGCAGGCAAATCCCCAAATGCTTTCCCAGAGCCCCGCTAGGGTACCCAACCCTATGTCTGCAACCCCCTTTTCCGAGCGACCCACTCACTAACGGGCTCCAGCTACAGTAAAACCGAAGGGGGCCCCCTTTACTTCCTGCCCAAAAGGTTAAAAATCTCTTGAAAACCACCAAAATCATATGTTTAAACAGTAGCCGAGTAACGTCCCCCCACTTCAAAGGGGGGGTGTCAGCCTGGACCCTTTCTTAGACTGGAAACCTGACATTCCACTTTCTTAATCTGGGAAAAACTGACATTCCGCTTTCTGAGTATGGAAACGTTTACATTACACTTTCTGAGTACTGGAAACACTGACATTCCGCTTTCTGAGTACTGGAAACATTGACATTCTGCTTTCTGAGTACTGGAAACACTGATTTCCGCTTTCTGAGTACTGGAAACACTGATATTCCGCTTTCTTAGTACCGGAAACACTGACATTCCGCTTTCTAAGAAAGGGAAACACTGACACTCCGCTTTCTGAGTACTGGAAACACTGACATTCCCCTTTTTGAGTACTGGAAACACTGACATTTCGCTTTCTTAATACTAGAAACACTGACATTCCGCTTTCTTAGTACTGGAAATACTGACATTCCGCTTTCTTAGTACTGGAAACTCAGACATTCCGCTTTCTTAGTACTGGAAACACTGACATTCTGCTTTCTTAGTACTGGAAAAACTGACATTCCGATTTCTTAGTACTGGAAACATACATTCCACTTTCTGATACTGGAAACACTGACAATCCGCTTTCTTAGTACTGGAAACACTGACATTCCCCTTTCTTAGTACTGGAAACACTGAAATCCGCTTTCTTAGTAGTGGAAACACTGACATTCCGCTTTCTGAGTACTGGAAACACTGACATTCCGCTTTCTAAGAAAGGGAAACACTGACACTCCGCTTTCTGAGTACTGGAAACACTGACATTCCCCTTTCTGAGTACTGGAAACACTGACATTTCGCTCTCTGAGTATTGGAAACACTGACATTCCGCTTTCTTAGTACTGGAAACACAGACATTCCGATTTCTGAGTACTAGAAACTCTGACATTCCGCTTTCTTAGTACTGGAAACACTGACATTCCGCTTTCTGAGTACTGGAAACACTGACATTCCGCTTTCTGAGTACTGGAAACACTGACATTCCATTTTCTGAGTACTGGATTCAGTGATATTCCGCTTTCTTAGCACTAAAAACACTGACATTCCGCTTTCTTAGTACTGGAAACACTGACATTCCGTTTTCTGAGTACTGGAAACACTGACATTCCGCTTTCTTAGTACTGGAAACACTGACATTCAGCTTTCTTTGTACTGGAAACACTGACATTCCGCTTTCTTAGTACTGGAAACATACATTCCGCTTTCTGAGTACTGGAAACACTGACAATCCGCTTTCTGAGTACTGGAGACACTGACATTCCCCTTTCTTAGTAATGGAAACACTGACTTTCCGCTTTCTGAGTACTGGAAACACTGACATTCCGCTTTCTGAGTACTGGAAACACTTTTCCTAGTAAGGTCTTATTTTTTTGAGGGGGATCTAAACGTTTTTCATTCTTTTACCCATTAATTTCTTTTATCCATGATTTCAAGGTTTTTAGATTTTAACACTGAACCCCCGCCCCCATGTTACAAAATTCGTTCAAAGTTATTTTGGATTTTTATATTTTAAAATTGCTTAAATACTCAATTTTATTTATTATCATTTTTATTTATCTTACGTAATTGTTTTTAGAGCTCTAAATATTTTATTTTTGTTTTTCCTGTTTTTTATAGTCGGTTGCCACGTCACCATCTTAATCATTTATAATATGAAGTATTGGAGGCTCACAGAGGATACTAGGGATATTCCATGTATCACTGACAGATTTTCCTTTATTTGGCTATTGTTTTACATATTAAATTTACTGTTTTATTTATTTTTCTACTGTGTTTTTGCCGTTCAGTTTTACTGTTTTATTGCAAGCTTTAATTTTTTTTTTTATTCTTAATCCTTTTACTTATATTGTTGGTTTAAATTTTTAAAGAAGTTTCATGTCCGCTTTTTGTATCAAAAAATGTTAAAATAACTCACCACAATGGTGGCCCAGCTGTATAAATAAACCCTAAGGAGTTGGTCTCTGGACACGATGTTTGAGTGTACCCCCCTGGATTACCCTATACTGTGGCGTCCTGGAGCAGCAAGGACAAGGTTGTGTTTGAGCCATCTTTTACATGCCAGTTAGAATATTGCTGGACGTGGGCATTTAAGTTAACCCAAGATTTACCAATTTTTACATTGGCCAGCACCAGCCAGAGATAACCCAACTTGAGTAATTTTTATGTATCAGTTCCCTCAGAACGTGCTTTATCCTTTTTTTGTATTTATAATTTTGCTTTACCTGTGGTGCTTTGCTTTTATTTTACTTTTTTTTTTTTTTTTACTCATAAGTCAAGAGCAACATAACCAGACCCACTTTCTTAAGGGATGTGTACCTGGGGCATGGGACAGTGTCTCCACCCTAAGCCGCCATCCGCCGCTTGGGTGGATGATATTTCGGGCTTGCCCCTCGACAGAAAGCCTTACAGCGCGGCCAAAAAAAAATCTGGTGGCAGCGGTGGGATTTGGTTGTGTATGAGCTTTCTTGCTTGCGTTCTTGACCTCTCCAGCAACCCAGTTTTTCTTGTTAGGCTAGCTAGCAGTTGTAGCATTAGAGAGCCACATGTATATTGTGTTAAATATGTGTATAGGACTGGAAAGTTTGAGCAGAGCATGTGCCTGAAGCTCGCAGCTAGACTTTGCACCTGTGGCTCTGACAGGAATAGGGACACTTTTTTCTACTCCTCCACAATCTGTTGTAAAAATTCCCTTACTCCATAAAAGGAACCTGTAGTCAGCTTTAACATAATCGTGTACCACAAGATCGCTGATTGTTGAAGTGAAGTTTATGATTGCTTGTAATCATGTTAGCACTGTATCTGTGCTTGGATTATCTGCTTTATCCTTTAACATTCCGCTTTCTGAGTACTGGAAACACTGACTTTCCGCTTTCTGAGTACTGGAAGCACTGACAATCCGCTTTCTGAGTACTGGAAACACTTACATTTTGCTTTCTTAGTACTGGAAACACTGACATTCCGTTTTCTGAGTACTGGAAACACTGACATTCCGCTTTCTTAGTACTGGAAACACTGACATTCCGCTTTCTTAGTACTGGAAACACTGACATTCCGCTTTCTTAGTACTGGAAACACTGACATTCCGCTTTCTGAGTACTGGAAACACTGACATTTCGCTTTCTGAGTACTGGAAACACTGACATTCCGCTTTCTGAGTACTGGAAACACTGACATTCCGCTTTCTGAGTACTGGAAACACTGACATTCCGCTCTCTGAGTATTGGAAACACTGACATTCCGCTTTCTTAGTACTGGAAACACAGACATTCCGATTTCTGAGTACTAGAAACACTGACATTCCGCTTTCTTAGTACTGGAAACACTGACATTCCGCTTTCTTAGTACTGGAAACATTGACATTCCGCTTTCTGAGTACTGGAAACACTGACATTCCGCTTTCTGAGTACTGGAAACACTGACATTCCATTTTCTGAGTACTGGATTCAGTGATATTCCGCTTTCTTAGCACTAAAAACACTGACATTCCGCTTTCTTAGTACTGGAAACACTGACATTCCGTTTTCTTAATACTGGAAACACTAACATTCCGCTTTCTGAGTACTGTAAACACTGACATTCCGCTTTCTTAGTAATGTAAACACTGACATTCCGCTTTTTGAGTACTGGAAACACTGACATTCCGCTTTCTGAGTACTGGAAACACTAACATTCCGCTTTCTGAGTTCTGGAAACACTGACATTCCGCTTTCTGAGTACTGGAAACACTTTTCCTAGTAAGGTCTTATTTTTTTGAGGGGGATCTAAACGTTTTTCATTCTTTTACCCATTCATTTCTTTTATCCATGATTTCAAGGTTTTTAGATTTTAACACTGAACCCCCCCCCCCCATGTTACAAAATTCGTTCAAAGTTATTTGGGATTTTTATATTTTAAAATTGCTTAAATACTCAATTTTATTTATTATCATTTTATTTATCTTACGTAATTGTTTTAGAGCTCTAAATATTTTATTTTGTTTTTCCTGTTTTTATAGTCGGTTGCCACGTCACCATCTTAATCATTTATAATATGAAGTATTGGAGGCTCACAGAGGATACTAGGGATATTCCATGTATCACTGACAGATTTTCCTTTATTTTGGCTATTGTTTTACATATTAAATTTACTGTTTTATTTATTTTTCTTACTGTGTTTTTGCCGTTCAGTTTACTGTTTTATTGCAAGCTTTAATTTTTTTTTTTATTCTTAATCCTTTTACTTATATTTGTTGGTTTAAAATTTTTAAAGAAGTTTCATGTCCGCTTTTTGTATCAAAAAATGTTAAAATAACTCACCACAATGGTGGCCCAGCTGTATAAATAAACCCATAAGGGAGTTGTCTCTGGACACGATGTTTGAGTGTACCCCCCTGGATTACCCTATACTGTGGCGTCCTGGAGCAGCAAGGACAAGGGTTGTGTTTGAGCCATCTTTTACTGCCAGTTAGAATATTGTGGACGTGGGCATTTAGTTAACCCAAGATTTACCAATTTTTACATTGGCCAGCACCAGCCAGAGATAACCCAACTTGAGTAATTTTTATGTATCAGTTCCCTCAGAACGTGCTTTATCCTTTTTTTTTGTATTTATAATTTTGCTTTACCTGTGGTGCTTTGCTTTTATTTTACTTTTTTTTTTTTTTTACTCATAAGTCAAGAGCAACATAACCAGGCCCCACTTTCATAAGGGATGTGTACCTGGGGCATGGGACAGTGTCTCCACCCTAAGCCGCCATCCGCGCTTGGGTGGATAAATATTTCGGGCTTGCCCCTCGACAGAAACCCTTACAGCGCGGCCAAAAAAAATCTGGTGGCAGCGGTGGATTTGGTTGTGTATGAGCTTTCTTGCTTGCGTTCTTGACCTCTCCAGCAACCCAGTTTTTCTTGTTAGGCTAGCTAGCAGTTGTAGCATTAGAGAGCCACATGTATATTGTGTTAAATAGTGTATAGGACTGGAAAGTTTGAGCAGAGCATGTCCCTGAAGCTCGCAGCTAGACTTTGCACCTGTGGCTCTGACAGGAATAGGGACACTTTTTCTACTCCTCCACAATCTGTTGTAAAAATTCCTTACTCCAAAAAAAGGAACCTGTAGTCAGCTTTAACTTTAATCGTGTACCACAAGATCGCTGATTGTTGAAGTGAAGTTTATGATTGTTTGAAATCGTGTTAGCACTGTATCTGTGCTTGGATTATCTGCTTTTCCTTTTACTCACCCCTAGTCCTTCCTCTGTCTTTGCCTTTGCCTTTGCCCTCTGTGCGTCCCTCTTTGCCTTTGCCTTTGTCTTTGCCCTCTGTGTTTCCCTCTTTCCCTTTGCCCTCGCCCTCTGGGCTTTCCTCTTTGCCTTTGCCTTTGCCCTCGCCCCCTATAGGTTTTTCCTCTTTGCCTTTGCCTTTGCCCTCGCCTCCTGGGTTTTTCCTCTTTACCTTTGCCTCTCCCTTTGCCCTCGCCCCTGGGTTTTCCTTTTTGGGCCGTTGCCTCTCCCCTTTGCCCTCTGTGTTTCCCTCTTTGCCTTGCCCTCACCCTTGGGCTTTCCTCTTTGCCTTTGCCTTTGCCCTGCCCCCTGGGCTTTTTCTTGCCTTTCCCTTTTGCCTTTGCCCTCGCCCCCTGGGTTTTCCTCTTTCCCTTTGCCTCTGCCTTTGCCTCGCCCCCTGGGCTTTCCTCTTTGCCTTTGCCTTTGCCTCTGCCTTTGCCCTTGCCCCCTGGCTTTCCTTTTTGTCTTTGCCTTTGCCCTCGCCCCCTGGTCTTTCCTCTTTGCCTTTGCCTTTGCCCTCGCCCCCGGGCTTTCCTCTTTGCCTTTGTTTTCTATTTCACTTGATTCTTGATTGGGGAGACAGTATGACAAGTTGTACATTCTGCATTGTGCATGTACCCTTTTAGTGCAATATTGTGCGAGTATGAACTTTAAATGTAAACTCTAGTTCCAATTAGATATCAGGTTGTATTAAAAGTAAATCATTAACGGGTAAGCGCTTCAGTGATTACATTGTTGAGAACCTATTGTCTGGGGCTTAGATCGTGGATAGTGCCATTAAGTACTGCATCTCATTAGTGCTGCACTAGTGATTTTTGTGGATTGAGCCGACCCACTACGAGGAGTCAATCTACTGACAGTCCCCCCCTGATAGTACAGGGTTTTGACAGATTAGTTCGTGAGAGATGGCTATGTTTTGAGGAGTTTTTATCAGAGAAGGCAGCCTTGATGGCCCAAAATGAGAGCAACTTGCTCGCTAGAATGGGATGAACTAGCAAGGAAAACTGATGAGCAGGCCCGATCAAACAGTCATAGGCTTGATAGGCTTGAAGAGAGGTTACATTTCGGTCGGGGATCGGAGGATGCTGAAGCTCAAACCAGGGGGCTTGAGGCTCCTCAGAGTGTTGCCCAAAGGGACTTTGAGTCCTTTTTGAAAGAAGGGACCACAAGTTGCTACCACGGCACCTGAAGTGGCAGAGAGGCCTCCAAGGCCCCTAATAACAGAAGGACTCACGGGGAGAGGTTCTTTAGAGTGGGAGAGGAGACTTACCCAGAAAGAGAGAACTAGAGAGGGAAAGGGGCGTTCCAACAGAACTCTAGGGGTGTAGCTTCGAGTCCAAGTTACCCTGATCTTGGCCATGATTCGCATGAACACCGCAGGCAATATCCCCCCAATGCTTTCCCCGAGCCAGCTAGGGTACCCACCCCATGTCTGCAAACCCCTCTTTCCGAGCGAACCCCCTCACTATACAAGGGCTCCAGCTACAGTAACTCCTGAAGGGCCCACCTTTGACTTCCTGCCAAGAGGTCCTACATCTCTTGAAACCACCCAATATCATATGTAATCAGTAGCCGAGATAACGTCCCTCACTTCAAGGGGAGGTGTCAGCCTGAGACCCTTTTTTAGTACTGGAAACACTGACATTCCACTTTCTTAATACTGGAAACACAGACATTCCGCTTTCTGAGTACTGGAAAAAGTTGACATTCCCCTTTCTGAGTACCGGAAACACTGACTTTCCGCTTTCTGAGTTTCTAGAAACACTTATAATCCGCTTCTGAGTACTGGAAACACTAACTTCTGCTTTCTGAGTACTGGAAACACTGACATTCCGCTTTTTTAATACTGGAAACACTGACATTCCACTTTCTTAGTACTGGAAACACTGACATTTTGCTTTCTGAGTACTGGAAAAACTGACATTCGCTTTCTGAGTATGGAAACTCTGACATTCCGCTTTCTGAGTACTGGAAACACTGACATCCCCTTCTTAGTATGGAAACCAAATGACATTCCGCTTTTTAGTAAGGAAACACGACATTCAGATTTCTTAGTACGGAAACACGACATTCCCCTTTCGACAAGAAACACTACATTCTGCTTTCTTTACTGGAAACATTCCATTTCCGCTTTTTGAGTACTGGAAAAACTGACATTCCGCTTTCTAAATAATGAAACACTGACATTCCGATTTCTGAGTAAATGGAAAAAACTGACATTCGCTTTCTTAGTACTGGAAACACTGACCTCCGCTTTCTGAGTACTGGAAACACTGACATTCCATTTTCGAGTACGGATCATGATATTCCGCTTTCTTAGCACTAAAAACACTGAATTCAGCTTTCTTTGTAAATGGAAACACTGACATTTTCCCCTTTCTTAGTACTTTGGGAAAAATACATTCCACTTTCTGAGTACTGGAAACACTGACATTCCGCTTTCTGAGTACTGGAAACATGACATTCCGCTTCTTAGTACTGGAAACACTGACATTCCGTTTTCTGAGTACTGGAAACACTGACATTTTGCTTTCTTAGTACTGGAAATCACGACATTCCGCTTTTTGAGTATGGAAAAAACTGACATTCCCCTTTTGAGAACTGGAAATACTGACATCCGCTTTCTTAGTATGGAAACACTGACATTCCGCTTTTGAGTACTGGAAACATTGAGATTCCGCTTTCTGAGTACTGGAAACACTGACATTTCGGGTTCTAAGAAAAGGAAACAGTGACATTCCGCTTTCTGAGTACTCGGAAACACTGACATTCCGCTTTCTGAGTATTGGAAAAACTGGCATTCCGCTTTCTGGGGTACTGGGAAAAAACTGACATTCCGCTTTTTTAATACTGGAAACTGACATTCCGCTCTCTGAGTATTGGAAACACTGACATTTCCCCTTTCTTAGTATGGAAACAAGACATCCGTTCTGAGTACTAGAAACACCCGACATTCCGATTTCTGAATAATGGAAAAAACGACATTCCGCTTTCTAGTACTGGAAACACTGACATTCCGCTTTCTAAGTAATGAAAAAACTGACATTCCGCTTTTGAGAACTGGAAATACTGACATTCCGCTTTCTGAGTTCTGGAAACACTGACATTCCGCTTTCTGAAATAATGGAAAACATTGAGATTCCGCTTTTTGACTACTGGAACACTGACATTCCCCTTTCTGAGTACTGGAAACACTGACATTTCGTTTCTAAGAAAAGGGGAAAAACTGACACTCCGCTTTCTGAGTACTGGAAACACTGACATTCCGCTTTCTGAGTACTGGAAACACTGACATTTCGCTTTCTTAATACTGGAAACACTGGGCATTCCGCTCTCTGAGTATTGGAAACACTGACATTCCCCTTTCTTAGTACTGGAAACACTGACATTTCCCCTTCTTAGTAAGGGAAAAAACTGACATTCCGATTTTTTAGTACGGGAAACACTGACATTCCGCTTTCCTGAAACACTGGAAAACACTGACATTCTGCTTTCTTAGTACTGGAAACATTGACATTCCGCTTTCTGAGTACTGGAACACTGACATTCCCGCTTTTGAGTACGGAAACATGACATTCATTTTCTGAGTACTGGATCAGTGATATTCCGCTTTCTTAGCACTAAAAACACTGACATTTCTCTTTTGCACTGGAAACACTGACATTCCGCTTTTTTAGACTGGAAACATACATTCCGCTTTCTGAGTACGGAAACACTGACAATTTCCCCTTTCTTAGTACTGGAGACCTGACATTCCCTTTTTGAGTACTGGAAAACACTGACATTCCGCTTTTTTAGTACTGGGAAAAACTGACATTCCGCTTCTTTTACTGGAAACACTGAAATCCGCTTTCTTAGTAGTGGAAACACTGGCATTCCGCTTTTGAGTACTGGAAACACTGACATTCCGCTTTCTGAGTACTGGAAACACTGACATTCCCCTTTCTGAGTTTTTTGGAAAAAACTAACATTCCGTTTCTTAGTACTGGAAACACTGACATTCCGCTTTCTTAGTCCCCCCCAATCCCTTGCCCGTTGTTGTCGTTGGGGGGCTTGGAGCGGAGACTGGGACCCAATATGGGGAACTCCCCAACCTTGGACTCAGCCCTGGACTCAACTAATTTTGCATGGCCTTTTTTTTTTCCTTCCCACTTTTCGTTTCTGTCCCTTCACCAAACCCTTCTGCTATCCCCCTCCTAAGGTGTGAGAGGGCCGTGCTGAGAGGATGAATGGCTGACTTTGTGCCAGTCCTGAACGGCCTGAGGGAGCCATGGCACGGTATTCCCCTGATTTGTTACCTAGCCCTTACCCCCCAAGGGGACCTGAGGGTGGACTGTTTTTATCCCCAACATACCCGGCTTTACCATGGCCAGTAATGAAAAAATATCCCCACTATTAGGGCAATGAGGGTTGCCCCTTTATCAAATAGCCCCAACGATGTTAACCCACCCGATTCCCTGACCCCAGGCTCTCCTTTGACCACGGCTCCGAACACTGCAATAACTACCCCTCATCAATGCCTACTAGTTACAGTAGCCAACAATCAACCCCTTTAAAGGAACATTTCCACTCTTCCAGCTGCTCAACTTCAAAAACCTCTATCCCCACAACCTCCAACATCAACCACCCCATCCCCCCTTATTAAAACCTTACAGCCTTATTGCCCACCTCTCCATAACACTACCTCCCTCAACACTACTCCATCTTCGTCACGCCCCCCCCCTTCTACTACTCCTATCTCTACAACAATCTTGAATACTCTCTTTAGTGCAGCCAAATGGACCGATTTTTCGTGATCCCTCCCACAGCTCCCTACTCTGACAACACCCTTCTCTTCCAACAATGTCTCCAAAAACAAGTAGGTAAAGTCTCTTCCGTTGCCGACCCGACCGCTCCCGTCTTGTCACAGTAACATCCGAAACCAAGCTATAGCATTAACAAAACTTAACTGACCTATTTTGTTAACCCCATCCTTGCAGAACCCCATGCAACCCTCAAAACTTTCACCGGAACAGTTTCAATCTCCCCAGCAAAATTTCCCCGTCTATGACAAAGATTGGTCAGACTGTGGAGAAGACCTACTTGCCTGTCTCACAGGACTATGATGCAACATCAGTACAATGGTACTCCATTCCCCCCAGAGGTCATCGAAAGAAACCCACTAACATAGCCAAAATTTCCTTCCGTAGACATGATCTTCCCTTTAACGTCTACATAGGAGGAGAATCCCTCCCTGTTCGTCCATACCAACCTCCTCCACGTCAGTGCCAAAAAATTTTTGGCGTCTAGGACATCCAGCCAAACATTGCCGTTCCACAGCCAGATGCCCCACTATGTGCCCAACCTGGCCATAACCCCATCTAACTGCTCTGCACAATCACGCACATGTGCCACTGTGGCGGCCCCCATAATGTATTTTATAGGGGCTGTCCCACCTACAAATTTGAGTTGAGGGAGCAACTCTCAGATTCAAAACTTGAACTCACACTATGTGAAGCCAGAGAGGAAGCACGTCGACGTGGTTTCTCTCTTACTCCTTACTCCGTAATACTGCTCATTCTACCAATTCTCCTAAACCCACCCACCCTACATCTAACTCCCCCTCTTCTACCTCCTACTTCCCCCGTCAAACTCTTTTGCCATCCTAACCCAGACACTCCAATCTCTACTACAGATACTCCAATCACCACTACAACCCCAACACCTTCCCCCTCTCCCTCCCCGCATACCCGTAAACAGACAGAACAAACGTTTCCACCCCCTCTTCCCCTACCACACAATCACCTCCACCTTCCCATGCCCCCACGCTAGAGACACCAATCCTCTCTTCCCCCCTCACAAGAAATCCTTTATCCCCAAAACTCCCCAACCAACTCCTCAGAAGAAACTATTGAAAATATTCAAGATTACTTAATGGAAACTGACACTCAACCTCCAAAACTTACAACTCAGCTCCTTTCACCACTGCAAGTAACAGCTGATGTCCATCCTCCTCCTAACGATATCCCCCTACATCCTATCCTCCTAACCCCTCCCAACCGCCCATCCACCCGATCCCAACCCCGCCCACATTACCCTCCCACCATCCCTCTATCCCTTCCATTCCCTCCTGGATACCAAAGTGAAAAACCCTTATGTAACCCTCCCACCATCCCCTCTATCCCTTATACACGTGAATCCCTTATGTCACAAATATCCCCTTACCCCCTCCTAGTAGAACACCAACTCCCACACCTCTCCCATATCAGACCTCTTGGTCCTTATCCCACCTTCTAGCTGCTTCCCCCTCAAAATCTCCAAACGTTACTACAATCTATATCACTAAAGTATAACTATACTTCATTGGAATATTCGCGGTTTCCGCTCTCACAGACCTGACCTTTGTCATATCCTTTGCCTTCAAGAGACCTTTCTTACACATCCTCCAATACCAATCCCCAATTATCATTGTCTCTTCCCCACATTCCCTTTATGTCTCGTCCATACTTACCTCTGCTTTCCCCCACCTATCCTCCCTTCACCGACCTCCCAACCTATCAGACATCCTTACAGAATCCCACACTTTCTGTTTCAACAACCTATTCTCTTTCCTCATACATACCCTCCATCTAATCTAACTCCTTATCACACCCGACTCTAACCCTTTCACTTACCAATTCCTTTGCCCAGCTTAGACAACTAATCACTAACTCAACCACCCTTCCCTAACATTAACTATAGTGCGACATGACCTTAGATGTCTAGCATATTTATCTTGCTTTTAACCATTAACCATTAACCGCTTTCTTAGTACTGGGAACACTGAAATCCGCTTTCTTAGTAGTGGAAACACTGACATTCCGCTTTCTGAGTACTGGAAACATTGACATTCCGCTTTCTTACTCCTGGAAACACTGACATTCCGCTTTCTGAGTAATGAAAACACTGACATTCCGATTTCTGAGTACTGGATGCACTGACATACCGCTTTATGAGTACTGGAAACACTGACATTCCGCTTTCTGAGTACTAGAAAAAACTGACATTCCCTTTCTGAGTACTGGAAACACTGACATCCGCTTTCTGAGTACTGGAAACACTGACATTCCGCTTTCTGAGTACTGGAAACACTGACATTCCCCTTTCTTAGTACTGGAAACACTGACATTCCGCTTTTTGAGTACTGGAAACACTGACATTCCCCTTTCTGAATACTGGAAACACTGACGTTCCCCTTTCTTAGTACTGGAAACACTGCCATTCCCCTTTCTAAGTACTGGAAACGCTGCCATTCCCCTTTCTGAGTACTGGAAACACTGACATTCCCCTTTCTAAGTACTGGAAACGCTGCCATTCCCCTTTCTGAGTACTGGAAACACTGACATTCCGCTTTCCGAGTACTGGAAACACTGACATTCTGCTGTCTGAGTACTGGAAGCACTGACATTCCGCCTTCTTAGTACTGGAAACACTGACATTCCGCTTTCTGAGGGACTGGAAACACTGACATTCGCTTTCTTAGTACTGGAAACACTGACATTCCCCCTTTTCTAATACTGGAAACACTGGTATTCCGTTTTCTGAGTTCTGGAAACGCTGACATTCCCCTTTCTGAGTACTGGAAACACTGACATTCCGCTTTTCGAGTACTGGAAACACTGACATTCTGCTGTCTGAGTACTGGAAGCACTGACATTCCGCTTTCTTAGTACTGGAAACACTGACATTCTGTTTTCTGAGCACTGGAAACACTGACATTCCGCTTTCTTAGTACTGGAAACACTGACATTCCGCTTTCTTAGTACTGGAAACACTAGAAATTCCGCTTTCTGAGTACTGGAAACACTGACATTCCGCTTTCTGAGTACTGGAAACACTGACATTCCGCTTTCTTAGTACTGTAAACACTGACATTCCGCTTTCTGAGTACCGGAAACACTTGCTTTCCTCTTTCTGAGTTCTGGAAACACTGACATTCCGCTTTCTGAGTACTGGAAACACTGACATTCCGCTTTCTGAGTACTGGAAACACTGACATTCTGCTTTCTTAGTACTGGAAACACTGACATTCCGCTTTCTGAGTACTGGAAACGCTGACATCCCGCTTTCTGAGTACTGGAAACACTGACATTCCGCTTCTGAGTATGGAAAACTGGACATTCCGCTTCCTGAGTATTGGAAACACTGCATCCCCTTTATGAGTACTGGAAACACTGACTTCCGCTTTCGAGTACTGGAAAACACTTACATTCCCCTTTCTTAGTTCTGGAAACACTGACATTCCGCTTTCTGAGTATTGGAAACAGTGACATTCCCCTTTCTGAGTTCTGGAAACACTGACATTCCGCTTTCTGCGTACTGGAAACACATACAATCCGCTTTCTGAGTACTGGAAACACTGACATTCCGCTTTCTGAGTACTGGAAACACTGATATTCCGCTTTCTGAGTACTAGAAACACTGACATTCCGCTTTCTTAGTACTGGAAACACTGACATTCCTCTTTCTTAGTACTGGAAACACTGACATTCTGCTTTCTGAGTACTGGAAACACTGACATTCCCCTTTCTGAGTATTGGAAACACTGACATTCCGCTTTCTGGAGTAATGGAAACACTGACATTCCGCTTTCTTAGTACTGGAAACACTGACATTCCGCTTTCTGAGTACTGGAAACACTGATATTCCGCTTTCCGAGCATTGGAAACACTGATATTCTGCATTCTGAGTACTGGAAAAACACTTGCTTTCCCCTTTCTGAGTTCTGGAAAACACATACATTCCGCTTTCTGAGTACTGGAAAACACTGACATTCCCCTTTCTGAGTACTGGAAACTCTGAAATTCGGATGTCTTAGTACTGGAAACACTGACATCCCGCTTTATAAGTACTGGAAACACTGACATTCCGCTTTCTGAGTTCTGGAAACACTGACATTCCGCTTTTTTAGTTCTGGAAACACTGACATTCCCCTTTCTGAGTGCTGGAAACACTGGCATTCCGCTTTTTTTTTTTTACTGGAAACACTGACATTCCGCTTTCTGCGTACTGGAAACACTGATATTTCGCTTTCTGAGTACTGGAAACACTGACATTCCGCTTTCTTAGTACTGGAAACACTGACATTTCAGCTTTCTGAGTACTGGAAACACTGACATTCCCCTTGCTGAGTACTGGAAACACTGACATTCCGCTTTCTGAGTACTGGAAACACTGACATTCCGCTTTCTGAGTACTGGAAACATTGACATTCCGCTTTCTGAGTACTGGAAACACTGACATTCCGCTTTCTTAGTACTGGAAACACTGACATTATTCTTTCTTAGTACGGGAAACACTGACATTCCGCTTTCTGAGCACTGGAAACACTGAGATTTCGCTTTCAGAATACTGTAAACACTGACATTCCACTTTCAGAACACTGGAAGCACTGACATTCCACTTTGATTTTGCTCAAAACCATATCATCCCACTTTTTACAGTGTTGTGCTTGTCATTTGTTTTCCTACATTCGTTTTAGTTTGTCCCCATTATTATTGTTATTATTAATGGTTATATTATAGTAACCATCATTCCTTGTGTTCCACAACTATTTAAATTTGCTTTATTATCATTATTATTATTATTATTATATTACTATTATTATTATCATTACGATCATCTTTACTATTATTATTATTGTTGTTGGCAATCCGAATAAACTATATTGTAGACAGCGACTCAGCCCCTAAAACACCTAGGCTCAGAATAATTATTCCACCGGGCCTGGAGCATCACTTCAAGGCACGGGTCTATGACTGGTATAACACCTATGAAATAACAACTGTTGAAAATTTCTCTCAGGATTTAATCAAAGTTGTCACCGACTACTATAACACATGGGTCTGTTCGCGAAAACTCTCGAAGGAAAAGAGGCCCCAGGCCTCCCATGCACCGAGATGGATCAAGGACCCTATTCTGGCCAAGGAACATAAACCGGTCCAGGAGCTTGCTAATTGTCATAAAGATAGTAAGACAGATAATCTGCAGTTTCTTAAAGCCAACAAGGAATTCGGAGAATTAAAAACTCAGATTCGTTATAAAGAGTGGGAACAATTCCTGCAAGGTATCAATAGTCAAACTTCTGTGGTTGACATATGGAGAAAAATTAATAGGCTGACAGGTAAAGCTCTCACGGCACCGCAGTTTCACAGTACACAAGAACAGGCTAATATGCTGCTAGAGCAGTGGGCCGGGAATTCTCCCCTAAACTCACTTCCACAAGGGTTGAAATCAACTCAAAAAGTCGAAAATAGATAGAAACTTTAATATAGCAGTAGCCTGTGCTGCTATTGACCCCTCCGACTTTGCCGAAATAACCGAGTGGGAACTAAGTAATGCCCTTCTGAAAGGCCTGGCGAAGATGACATTACTTACAACGTTCTTCGCCAAATTGCTCAGGTACCAGGAAACCAACTTTTGCACCTGTATAGACTTAGCCTATCACAAGGAATTATCCAAGCTCTGGACTAAAAGCTTAATCATTCCCATATCTAAACCCAATACTGACAAATACAGGCCTATTTCCTTGACCTCCTGTCTGTGCAAAGTACTTGAGAGGATAATACTGAACAGGCTTATGTATTCTCCCAGGGCGTAGCAGTCAGCATTGTTTTGCAGAATACTTAACAAGCACAAACCCAGGCATACAAACCGTATTTCTTGATCTTAAATCTGTCTTTGATATTGCAAACAGAGAAATAATTCTTGAGCAACTACCTAGTTTTGGTATTCAGGGAAAATTGTTAACATGGATTCAAATATATCTATCGAATCGGCGGCTCAGGTTCTCTTCAGGCGCATTAAGAGTACTCATACAAAAGCATTTGAACTCGGCACACCTCAGGAAGGTGTACTAAGTCCCATGCTATTCAATATCCTAATGCATAGATTACTTGGCGATATAAAACTTGAGGGCAATGACTCTGTAGTGGACTGTCGGGTTATAACGGAAATTTTAAACACGATATGGATTTCTCCCTCGGCAGCCTGACTTCATATGTAAGCCGAAGTGTCCCTTTGGGAAAAAACTCTACGGTGCCTCACTCCAGGTTTAAATATGGACGTGCTAACTCTCTTGCCCTTAATACAAGTTGGATGGACGGAGCTAGCTGGACACCGACTGTCGGGGAGGCGAAGACACCATCCCCTCTTGCGGAAGAAGACGCTGCACGGATGTCCTAGGAGCGGGGATTTTTAGTTTAGATTTATATATGTATATATATATTATATATATATATATATATATATATATATATATATATAAATATCTTTTTTTTCTCTCTCTCTCCTGTTTCATCATTTCGTGTTATTTTATGGAAGCCTATTAGAATTAATTATGAGAGCACCTCTCGATGTAAAACCACGTATATCACCACGTGGGAGCGCCAGCGTTAAGGGCCATAGGCTTGAGGAAACCAAAATGAAAGAAACTAATTTAGTTATAGCTTCAAGTTTTGCTCTTAATTAGTATTTAACTTTTTCAAAGTTATTAGTATTTTTTATAAGAAATTTAATCTTTTTAAACAAACTTATCTTCTAAGGGATATTTTCCCACCTAATCATTAGGGATTGCCTGACCAAAGAGGAAAATAAAACTGTAGCACGTAAAGATTCGCACCTATAATTAGGCCTTCCTCACCTTTTCGAGTGGTAACTGCTGCAGGCTGAGGCAGCAGGCACCCCAGACTGGGCTGTCCTCTGTTTTTTTTTTTTTTTTTTTTTTTTTTGTGTGTGTGTGTGTGTGTGTGTGTGTGTGTGTGTGTCCCTTTTGTTCGGATTATACGGGATCTGATTACAGCGCACCTTCGAGCAAGGTATTGTGGTTTTGAGAACTATTTTTAAGTGGCAGAGTATTCGTCTAGATGAATATACACTCGAGCGAGTGAACAATAGGCTGGTGCTCTTTTATTTTGGCATAATGGCTTCAATTTTTTAAAATAAATTTTAAGTCTTATAAGGAACTAGTATTCAGTTCCCTTTTTAGTTTCGCGATTTTAAAAGATCTGGTTCTTGTTTTTATTAATCTTTAAAACCTTTGCTTTATAATAAAAATTTTAGTTCTGTGATCTTTTTTCTACTTATTCTTAGGAAATTTTAAGATGGGTTTTGCTGATCTACCTGTAAGGGAATTAAAACTGATGAGCTTTGCTGATTGTCCTGTAGGGGAATAAACTGTTAATTCCGAAATAGCCTTATCGTAATCTTTTACACGTGGTGAAATCCCCGTGTTCGTCTCCTCCCTCAGGTTACGTCTTACCATTCTTTTGTCTCGCTGGTTCATACATTTTACACTATACACACTCCAACATTTGAACATGACCTGCCCCTCATTTCCACAACACTCAATTAAACATTGACTTCTCCCAAAATACACCTCGTTCCCATATGTATTAAGCGGGTGGTGGCAGTGAGCGCTACTTATGTACATAAGTATCTCACAGCGGAGACACGAATAATGGAAATTAAATGTCTTAAGGATCGGTACACTACAACTCCATTATTTGCTATGCCGATGATATTTGCATTAAATCCTCATCTGAGGAAAGGATGCAAGGGATTCTAGATATACCTTCAGCAGGGGTTATTGAGTGTGGTTTGATAATCACGACTGAAAAAAAAGGCGCATAGCCCTAAGACAATCCCTCTGCCAAGGTTTCATATAGATAACAATGAGCTAGATCTCTGCCATCAGTACAAATACCTCGGGGTGATTGTCAATGATGCAGAGCTTATCAGAAACCTGAAGAAAAGGCAGTGGGAGCGGCTGAAGCCACTTAGGACACTTGTTGGCAAAGACCTTGGTATCAATATCAATATTGCAACTCTTTTACTTGTCATACATACGGTCAGTCATATATTATCATGCATTACACCTAGTATTGTTCAAGGAATCAGAGTTGACTAGTTTAGAACATGTACAAAATGAAGCCATGAGGATCATTCTTGGTGCCCCTAGAACAACAAGGATTGTGAATAGGAGAACTAAACTGAACTTACCTTCAGTTTACGAAAGAATATTATACATAAATACCACATTTGGTGTCAAATCCATTAGAGAACCCCTCCATTGTACAGAGTTCCAAAGACAACTAAAACAAAGAACAGAGGAGCTGACTTTGAATGACAACACCGATTCATATTCCAATCCATGGATACAAGTGACATATAAACACTTAGCTCAGCTGAACATACCCATAACTAAGACCCTACATGGACGTCCCCCCCTGCTATACTTAAGCAGCATGCGCTACCTATTATAAATGAGCATCTTGAAAGCTACACTGACGGGTTCTTGCAGTCTGGGAGCAGAGCAGGATGTGCCTTTTTTGTATATAAAAACAATATTTTGCAGCACCAGGATTGTAGGAGGGTTCATGACTGGGCTAGTACTACGCAAACTTAGATGGTAGGAATATTCATGGCCACCGAATTTCTATTGAATGAAGGCTCAGGGGTAATTTTGTGATTCACAGAGTGCTTTCCAGGCTCTGAACACTCCAAAGGCACAGGAAATATCGCAAATGACATCAGGATAAACGTGTTTCGTGCAAAAGACCGAGGTCATAACATACGTTTTGTGTGGATTCCATCGCATTTTGGAATCCCTAGGCATGATCATGCTGATAGCAAACTGAGCATGTGACAAGCAAAGTGAGGATATAGATCTTGGGGTACCTATTTCTAGGATTTTATACAGCATTAAAGCTTCCTTCAAACAGGATTTGACTGAGTTTATTAATTCTCATCGCCTTGAAAACTGTAGCATAAAGCACTATGACCAGTTAGGCAAAATTCATTCACGTATGGTTTATATAAAACAAGAACAAGACAGTGTAATACTGTGACCGCAAGAATCAAGCTTGGATATAGATTGTATTGGCAGGTCAGTGCAGTTTGTAATGTCGAAGAAACTAAGTGTAAACTGTGTAATGAAGAATATAAGCGAACACTTGCACATTATATCTCCGAGTGCCATGTGTTACAGCCTTTCAGACACCTAGCATGAGATACGGAGAACTATGTAACTATCTCATATCCTCTGATGGCATGGCAGATGAGTAGATAAACGACTGTGTAATTCTTCCTTTCCTTTAACTGATATAGTACTTATCATAATGGTGTTATAGCATAATGATATATTATAACCAAGCATCAAATGTACGACAGCTTGCCCACGCCTGTGAAGTTAGCCAGGGTGGTATATAAAGGATTAAACTAAACAAAACAAATATTTTACTTTGAGAAAAGATAAAGAAAAGGATTGAAAAAAGAAGAAACGGGGAATAAACGAGGAAATAAGGCAGAAGAAGGAGGAGGAGAGAGAGAAGAGAAACGAATAGAGGACTGATAAAGGTCGATAAAGCAGGATAGAGAGGGAGAGAAAAAAAATCAATGAACCTCAAATAATTGTCGCTCTCTCTCTCTCTCTTCTTCTATCTCTCTCTCTTTATTAACTCGTTCTTTCTTTCGTTGTGTCAACCAGCCATCTGTTATGAGAAATAATATATGCAAACATCAGAGCGAGTCAATCTAGGAAACTCATCTTTAATATTTAAAAACTCGTCATCCGATATCTTTTCCTTCCTTAGTAAACAATGCTACCACTTCGTTTTCTTTCTTTTATTATTATTATTATTATTATTATTATTATTATTATTATTATTATTATTACTATTATTATTATTATTATTATTATTGTTGTTGTAATTATTATTGTTATTATTATTATTATTATTATTATTATTTTTATTATTTTTATTTATTTTTTTTTTTTTTACATTTATTGTCATATTTAAAATATGACAATAAATGTAGATGAAGCCCGCAAGAACTTCCATGTTTCTGCCTAAAAGGATATGACATATATGATATGACAATACAAGAGTAATACCACGAGAACATCGAGTATTTTCATAAACTAATAAATTGCTTACTGTGCAAATCAATGTGTCTGGCCCATGTTGCAGGCAGAAGGGCCTGAAGAGCGGCGCGGCAGTTTTAAATGTCGACGCTACTACGCGAGTTTCTGTCGGTACTTTAAAGCATTTTACTGTCCATATTAAACGTGCGACATGCTAGTTACAAAAGTGTGATGGGTGTGTAAGCAGATTTGATAACTAATTGAAATGGATTTCGAGCGGTGTGAGCTCCACAACCAATTACGTATTTCAGATTTCACTCTAGTCTCTATATTTCGTTACATCACAGTGTTCTCTCGAAAAGCAGGACACTATAAATATCGGCGAATGATGTGAAATATAGAAAATCAGCGACGGACTTGCCTTATTTTTAAGCAGCCATAAAAACGTCGTTGTCCGTTGTGCGTTCATCATTGTTTTTTGAGTTTGGGTTTACGAGAAAGTTATTAACTATATTCGAATACCCATAGCCATCAGTGCTGATTTATTATCGGAAGTAACAAATTCAAAATCCATTAGACACCACCAATAGAACAGCGATAGAGAGCTCAGGCGAGTCAATTGTCTTTGAGGATACTGAAGATGACGGGAAATCGTGGCGCTAGAGCTCCACACCCCTTGCGTGGCAGACACGCTCATCACCCAATCAAATGAACCGAAACCGTCAAAGCAAGAATCGATATGCAAACGGCGCATTGAAGGATCGTGTGTATGCTCACTATCTGATAAACCCGCATATTCATCTCAAATATGGAGACCCCTTGACTTTACCGTAAAGAGAGGGTTTAGCCCATACCCCTTCAGATGGGAAAGAGAAGGGACTTGCCCTGCCTGCCTCAGTTCCTCTTGACGAGATGAATCTACCGAGAGTGAACCCAACAGGGCCCAGGGGGTAAGAGTTTACAAACCTGCGTCGGCGACTGCACATTTATGTTCATAGGCTGTTTAGTATTTAGTATGAATGAAAAAACATTCTTTTCAGAAACTCTCTGAAAGCGTAATGATTAAGATCTTAACGTACTGAAATGCTTCGCACAAGGTACAACGCATAGCACCCGAAATGATAATAAATGCTTCATATGAAAAACTAAGAACTGGACACCATGGAGAATGGGCAGTTACTGGCAAATTAGCGGATTAGACTGTTAAGCAAACAGCGACAAATCCTGGCCAATGAAAACTTCAGAAAATGACGTATATTGTCATTCTGGTAGCCGTGCTGTCATTCTGGCTGTCATATTGTCATTATGGTTGCCATATTGTCAAGTCATTCTAGTTGCCATGTAATTATGATTGTCATGTAATTATGGTTGTCATATCATTCTGGGTGCCATTTCATTATTCCGGTTTGTCATGTCATCTTTGTTGTCATATTTGTTGTCAAATTATTGTCATAACTATGGTTGTCATATTGACATTCTGGTTGCCACATTGTCATTCATGTCATTGTAATTCTGATCGTCATATTGTCATTCTGGTTGTCATGTTGCCATCAGTTGCAACATTGTCATTCTGGTTGTTATATTGTTACTCTGGTTGCCATACTGTCATTCTGGTATTCATTCTGTCATTCTGGTTGCCATACTGATGTATTTTTCCTTTGACTCTCGCATGAAAACCATCTTGTATTAGAGAGTCATGTTTTTATTACAGGATGACTAATCAGTTAAAATGAATAAATTTAGAAATTGATAATTCTATTGTTTATTATTAAACTGAATCGTTTGTTTCACTCAACAACTGAATTACATAATTGGTTGATTGATGATACACAATTGCTTCCGTTAATAATGAATTTCCTTGTTAATTTACCATTACGGTTATATGTCTAATCCTCCATTCAGCAGATATTATGAACCGCCGGGGCACTAATTACACTCATTAATCCCCACTAACAAGGACAGAATAATGATAAGAGAATAAGTTTATATTTATTATAATTGATTATTTATTTACAATATTTATTTTATAATAATGTTTATTTATCATGTTTGTTATTCATTCATAATTTAAATATTTATTATCATTGTATCTATTTATTCACTTATCATTTTCATGATTCATTATTTATTTATATTTTTATAATTTTGTGTTGTTATCTATTACTGATTACTATGTTAATAAAAACATAGTAATCAGATAATAGATACAACACAAAAATTTATATTATTGTACTTATCATTTATTCAATATCTTCTATGATTGAATTTCTCCTTTATTTATTTATTTATTTTTTTTACTACCGTAGATATTATTTCATTATTTTATTATTTGTTTCTAGCTGTTTTTGTACATCAGTTTTCAAATTATTGATTTTCGTTTCCGTCCAGCTCATGTTTTCATCTTATTTTTATGCTTCTCAATATTCCTTCTTCATTTTTTCCTCTTCTTATTATTTTTTTCCCCTTTTCTACTAATTTAATTAATTTTATTGTCTTCATCTTTTCCCGTAATCAATATATATACATCCTTGCGTGTGTTGTGTATGTGTGTGTGTGTGTGTGTGTGTGTGTGTGTGTGTGTGTTTGTGTGTTGTGTGTGTGTGATGTGTGCGTGCGTGTGTGTGTGTTGTGTGCGTGCGTGCGTGTGTGTGTGTGTGTGTTTGTGTGTGTGTGTGTGTGTGTTTGTGTGTGTGTGTGTGTTGAAATTTTCTTTCTTTTTCTATTTTTTCATTCTCATCTTTAATGTTTTCATATTCTACTTTTTTATTTTGTCTTTCTTTTGGATTTCTTCTTCGTTGTTGTTGCTTAACCTTGTTATATTTATTATTTTCATTCTAATTTCATTTATTATTGCATTTATTGCTTTATTGTTATCATTATCACATATTTTTATTATTGTTAATCTAATTCTATTGTTTCTTTTACTTTCCTTCTTGTTATTATTATTAACCTTATTCTTTTCTTATTGTTCCATCTTTTTTTCTATCTTTTATTCCACTTTCCTTGTTCTTCTTATTATTCAACTTATTATTTTCTTCTTATTATTCAACTTATTCTTTTCTTCTTATTATTATTATTAATCTTATTCTCTTCTTATTGTTCCATTTATTTGGATCGCTTCTTCCCCTTTTCGTCTTCTTCTTTTTCTTTGTCTCATTTTTCCCTTATTGCTTCGTCTTATTTGGATCGCTTCTTCCCTTCCCTTCTCTTCCTTCCGAGTCTCCGGCTGTGCCTTCGAGCAGCGTCGTCGTTCCAGCCAATGGGGAGAAGAATCCCGCTGGATGATCCAATGGCGGGCCTCCTTCCTCGTCGATCCCCACCTCCCCCTCCTCCTTGGGAATGCCATTGGCCGAGCCTCTATGAGGGGGCGAAGCTTAGTGCCAGCTGGAGGTGTGGCTGAGGGAAGATAGGCGCCGAGGGGGCGGAGCCTCGTGCTGTGGGGGTGTGGCCAGCATGAGAAGTGGGCGAGGTCAAGAGGCACAACACACACACCACACACACACACACACACACACACACACACACACACACACACACACACACACACACACACATAGATAGATAGATCTACATACATACATACATACACTCACATATTTAGATAGGTAGATAGATTGGTAGATAAATAGATAGGTAAATATGTAATCATACATATGTGTGTGTGTGTGTATGTACATCATATATATCATATGTGTATATATATATATATTCATCCATCTAATTATTTATTCATTTATATGTGTATGTGTTTCTGTGTGTATAAGTATGTATATATCTATGCTTTATATGTCCAGTTAGGGAAAATGGCTACTACCTTCCTACCTACACTTCTATCTACTTCTATCTTCTATCTACTTGCCTACGTATCTACCTATCTAGTTATCTACTACATACCTACTTACCTACCTACGTATCTGTCTATTTATCTAAACCCACCCATCTCTCTTGCTAGTCAGCCTTCCTACCTGCCCATCTATCTGTGTATCTACCTGCCTATGTATCTTGGTTAGGTTAAGTTACGTTAAGTTTGATTGCGTTTTGTTATATTACGTTAGGATAGGTTTGAATAGGATAGATTTGGTTAGGTTAGGTTAGGTTTCGTTAGGTTTATTTAGGTTAGGTTAGGCTAGTTTTATTTAAGTTAGGTAGGTTGGTTTTGGTTAGGTTAGATGACATTTAGTTGGGATAGATTATGTTATTTTATGTTAGCATAGGTTAAATTGGTTTAGCATACGTTAGGTTAGTTAAGGATATATTAAGTGTAGTTAGGTTAGGCTAGGTTAGGTTTAGTTATCTTCGGTTGTATTAGATAAGAATAGGATTAGTTATTTTTTCCTGTTATGTTATGTTAGATTAGGTTTTAATAGGTTAGGTTTACTTATGTTATGTTCTGTTATATTATGTTAGTTTAGGGATAATTAGGTTAGCTTTCGTTAAGGTAATTTATTTAGATTAGAGTAGGTTTAGTTACGTTATGTTGTGTTATGTTAGATTAGGTTTCGTTAGGTTAGGTTAGATTGATCTAATTAGGTTAGTATGGATTAAGTTAGGTTAGTTATATAAGGGTATAGTAGGTTTTGGTTTGGTTAGGTTATTTTAAGTTAAGATGGGTTAGGTTTAGTTTTCTTAGATAAGCTTAAGTTAAATTCGATTTTGTTTTTGTTAGGTTAGGATAGATTGTTATGTTAGAATATTTTACATTTACTTCAGATAACTTAGGTTAGTTTTGGGCTAGTTTTGGTTAGATTTAGTTCGTTTCGGTGAGATTAGGTTTAGTTAGGCAAGGTTTTGTTAGATTACTGGTTTAGTTATAGCTTAAATAGGGTAGGTTAGGTTAGGTTAGATTAGGTTTATTAATGCTTTTAGGTTGGGTTAGATTGGGTTTAGTTAGGTTAGGTTAGGTTAGATTAAGGTAGGTTGGTGTTTAGTAAGTTTTGGTTAGTTTGATTAGTTAACTTTAGTTTAGTTAGAGTAGGTTAGATTAGTTATGGTTAGGTTAGTTTACATTTGTAAAATTAGTTTAGGTTAAGTTAGGTTAGCTCACGTTTAGCTAGCTTGGGTTAGATTTAGTTAGGTTAGATTAGATGTTAGTTAGTTAGGTTTCGTTAAGTTAGTTGATCTTATGTTTGTTTAGGTTAGTTCAGGTTCATTTAGCTTAGGTCTGGTTTAGTTAGGTTAGGGTAGGGGTAAGTAGCTTTGGCTAAGTTACATTATTTAACCCAAACTAAGTAAATGTAATCCATCATTATTTAACCTAACCTAACTAAATCTAATTATACTCAACACATACTAAATAAACCTAATCTTAATTAACATAACCTAATATAACATAAGATAATAACATAAATTGATCCTAATCTAAACTAACGAAACTACTTAACCAAACCAAACTAACTTACCCTAACCTAAACTACCTACTTAAACCAAACCTAGCCTTACCTAACCTAATTAAACCTAATTTAATCTAACCTATCTAACATAGCCTAACTGAAACTGAACTAACAACAACATACATGAGCTAATCAAACCTACACATACCTAACCTCACTAAACCAAAATCCAACCTTACTGGATCTAACAGAATCTAATCTAATCTAACTTTACTTAACTGAACCTAACCTTAGCTAACTGAGCCTGATTTGACGAGATTTAACCTAACCTAATTAAACCTAACGTAACTATACCTAATTTAACCAAACCCAATTTGCTCTAACTACTAAATTTGATCTAACTTAAATAACCTAACCTAAACAAAACGAACTAAGCCTAACCTACCTAAATCTAAACTAATCCAACTTAACCTAACTACACCCAATCGAACCTAAAAATGTATTATATATATATATATATATATAAAACATATATATATATATAAAACCATTACAAACATACATACATACATATATATATATATATATATTCATATATATACACACACACACACACACACACACACACACACACACACACACACACACACACACAACAATAATATATATATATATATATATATATATATATATAATATGTATATATAAAACCATAGAAAAAAATATATATACATATTATACACACATATA
>NC_051425.1:28817991-28820491 GCF_015228065.2 Penaeus monodon | reverse complement strand
GAAATAAACCTACCTAAACTACCCAATCTAACCTAAACTAACGAACTAAATGTAAAATTATAAACGTAAAAAAACAATTTTTGATACCTAACCTAACCTAACCAACGGAACTAACCAACCAAACCAAATTTACCCAAACCAAAGCTAACTAAAAACCCAAACTAATCTTCTTTTTCCCCAAATAACCTAACCTAACTAAACCTAACAAACCCAATCTAACCCCACCTAAAAGCAAATTAAAACCCAAAACAACTAACTTTTAAACCAAACTAACTAAATTAACCTAAAAAAAAAACCCACTGAAGCTATTAACTAAACCTAACCCGACAAAGTAATCTAACCCAAACCTTGCCTAAATAAATAATCTCTCCCAAACCGAACTAAACCTATCTAAAATAGCCCAAATCTAATTAAACAACTGAACTAAATGTAAAAATATTCTAACGTAACAAACAATCTATCCCCAACCTAATTAACCCCCCTAACCCCAACTAAACCAACCTAAAAACCCAACAAACCCAATTTAATCCAACCCAAAAGCACAAATAATCATAAACTAATCTAACTTAACCTAAACTAGCTAAGTTAACCTAACCTAAACCTAAACTAACTAAACCCATCTAACCCAACCTAAAACCATAACTAAACCTAAACTAACAAAATTTTAAACCTAACCTATCCAAATCTACTGAAGCTATATAACCAAACCTAACCTGACAAACCTAAGTAATCTAACCCTAATTTTGCCTAACTAAACTAATCTCACCAAAACCCGAACTAAACCTAACCTAAACTAGCCCAAATCTAATCTAACTAACTGAACTAAATGTAAAGTATTTTAACGTAACAAACAATCTATCCTACCTAACCTAACTAAACCAACTCAAATTTTAACTTCAGCTAATCTAAGGAAAATAAACCTAAACCCATCTTATTTTCACCTAACAAATCCTACTATCCCTAATATAACTAAACTTAACCTAATCCATATAACCTAATTAGATTAACCAAACCCTAACCAAACGAAACCTACTTTTTCCTAATATAATTTAAACCTAACCTAATCCATAATAATCTAATTAGTTTAATCTAACCTAACCTAACATAAAATAACCTAACATAACACAACATAACATAACTAAACCTTTCTCTAACCTCATAAATTAAATTCAACGAAACCTAACCTAACTATACCTAAACTAACTAATGTAACATAACGTAATATAAATAAAACCTAATCTAACATAACATAACAGGTTAAAATAGTAACCTATTCTAATCTAATTACAACCGAAGGATGACAAACCTAACCTAGCCTAACCAAATGTGACCTAACTAAACTTAAATAGCCTTAACTAACCCTAACGTATCCTAAAAAAAACTAAACCTATGCAAACGTAAAATAACATAATCTATCCCAACTAAACACCCTCAAACCTAAAAAAAAACCAAACCTACTTAACTTAAATAAAACTAACCTAACCTAACCTAATTAAACCTAACGAAAACCTAACCTAACGAAACCCCAATCTAACCTATCCTAACGTAATATAACAAACACATCTAAACCTAACGTAACTTAACCTACCCAAGATACATAAGCAGGTAGATACACAGATAGATAGATGGGCAAGAGAGATAGGTAGGTAGATAGATAAGAAATACGTAGGTAGTACGAAGGTAGGTAGAAGATAATAGATAGGTAGATACGTAAGTAAGTAGACAGAAGTGTAGGTAGGAAGGTAGGTAGATACCCAAATTGGCTAAATGGAAATATAAAACATTCATATATACATACTTATACACACATACACACATAAATGAATAAATATATACATATGGATTTTATATTTTATATATATTATTATATATATATATATATATATATATAATTCATATGTATATATATACATATGGTATATATGTATATATATATGTATATATATATATATATATATATATATATATTTTATATATATATATACATCATATGTATGCATACATATCTACCTATCTATTTATCTACCAAACTGTCATATATCTAATATAAATATATGAGTGTATGCATGTATGTATGTATCTATATCTATCTATCTGTCTACATCTATCTATCTATCAGTTTTATCTGTGTGTGTATATACATATATATACGTATATATATGTTTTATAATATATAATATATATAAAATATATATATAATATATATATATATATTTTAAAATTTTATATATATATGTGTGTGTGTGTGTGTGTGTGTGTGTGTGTGTGTGTGTGTATGTGTGTGTGCGTGTGTGTGAGTGTATATATAATATATATATATATATATAAAAAATATTATATATTATATATATATCCATATATATTATTTATTCATTTAGATGTGTGTAAAGTATTAAATGTATTCTTTGTGTATACACAAACACACACACACAAACACACACACACACACACACACACACAATATATATATATATATAATATATATATATATATCTAATGT
>NC_051425.1:28782043-28817891 GCF_015228065.2 Penaeus monodon | reverse complement strand
CCCAAAAACTGTGCATGGCAGATCATAAAAACCATAGAACATGAAGAGAGGTTTGCATGCATTGCGGCGAGCCGAACGCCACACTGTAACTTTTGGAGATTGCGTGCCACCAATTCCTGAAAAACCCCACAGAACCAGCCGTCGTGCTGGAAAAGAGTTTGCGGATGCTTACACCCGGCTAAGGACCCTGCTGGCAACCCCACCGCAGGTAAGCCCCGAGTGTCAACCAAACAAATGAGCAGCCATAAAAGCTGACACACCCCGGGCCAAAAGTGAAAGGCCCGGCGAAGCCAGAACTTCGAAAATCCAAAAAAAAGCAAGCAAGAAAAAAATTCAGCGTTCCACGGCACCTATAAAGCCAAGAGAGTAACATTTTCCCCGTACTTCTGACTCGTGTGCCCCCTTCCCCCATGTGACCTCCCCTCTCCCTGGATCCTCTCTGCCCTCCCCCCTCCTTTTTTGTACATTTTTGGCTATGTATATGTATTTTAGTCCCTTTCCAGAAAACCCTTTCTGATTTTTCCTCGGGTGTTTTTCCGTTGACCTTGCGTTCTGTTTTCTTATATCTTTTTATAATCAAACCCCTTTACAATTATATATTAAAAAAATTCCCCCTGTGAACCCTCTGCTTTTCCTTTGAAATATTATCATTAAAGCATCTCTGTTTTAATGAATTTTCCCTTAAAAATAAAAATATTGGGGCAACGTGCGTGTTTTACTCGTTGACAATCCGTGCTTTATCTTTAAAACGAACTTGTTTTTCCCCCTCATTTCCCGGGCAAATTTATCTGGGAGGAGATCTCCCAAAACATGTACGGTAGCGGCTCCTTTCTGCGTAGAGAGTTTCGGCTGCTATGCCGAATCTGGGTACATTTTGTCATTCATCGCGAGGCTGAAATTTTAAATACTTTTTATTGCAATAAAATTTTTATCATTTCATTGAAAAAATTTTCCCTAATGTTTGTTCTGCTAAAAATGACGAAAAGGACGGTTTCATATGCCACGGAAAAAGGGAATTTCTGCTCTTCCTTGTAGGGGGAAAACCTTCCTCTGCTGTGCCTGAGGTTCACGGTTTTCGTTGCGCCTCGCTTCACAAACCACGTGCAAACTAGACTATCGTGCCGCTTGAGGGATTATCTCGCGCTGAGATGTTTGTGGCACACTTTACGTAGGGCCGGGGGTTTACTTTTGGCTAACCAGGGGCGAAGGGGTCGTTGGCGACCACTTCTCCTGGAATTTTTTACGAGGGGCCTGATCTGTAAGTATGGTCTGTCATTTTGTGCATAATTTGTTCCCTTTTTAAAAATCAAACCCATGATTTCTATTGAACTGTACCACATTTTAAAAAAACGGGTTAAAAAGATTATCAAATCTTTTTTTCCCAATTTTAAGGGAATTAAGTGATAACTGAATGCAAAAAGTCACAAATTTCTTTTTGTTACCCCTTCTTTCGTTGCAAAAAAGTGTTTTGTTTCTTGGCACTAACGTAAAAAATCACGTAATCTCAACTTCTTTAATGCAAAATCACGGTTACACCGGGCCATAGAGGAGCTCCAGATCAAGACAGTTCTAACGTCTGAATACTTTTTAGTTTGGCGACACGGGTCGTGACCTCGCCTAAAAGAGCTTGTTTAAAGGGGTTGTCAGCAATTCCGTTTTTAGGATAGCTAGATTTATTTTTTAGTTTTTTATTTTATAAGAATCTGGAACTCTAAAAATATAAAACAATAAGAAAAATAATAACAATAAATAAAACACAAAACCCTTTTAAAAGATACTTTTTTTAATGCTATATAACAAAAAAAATCCTAGGTTTTTTTAAAAGTACGGCGCCCGTCATGGCGCAAAAATTAAATCCTTTAGCGACTTTTTTTCCCCCGGGCGCAGCTCGCCCCAATTGGGGGGGGCCCATAGTTCCCATCCCTAACCAAAACCGGGGAAAGTACCGCCCCATCTCTCTCCTCACTGTCTGGCCAAGACGGCCGAGGGGATGGTTCTGAACCGGCTCTGATGGAAAAGGGGCCCCCCCATGAACACCCCAAAGGGTTTTCCAGGGGCTGAGCACGCGCTCAGATAGCCACCTCTTGAGCAAAATGCACGGGCATATCTGGGGGTAGTATTCCTTGCCGGGAAAGGCTTTTGAATTGGCAAGTCCTCTTCCCATTCAGGAGAGCCGACCCAAAAAAGGGAAATCAGGGTAACTCTTGGCTTGGATAGGTGACTCTTTAGGAATAAAACACCCAGTCAATTCCAAGGGTCACCTTTCACACCATGCCCTAAGAAGGGAAACGCCACAGGGGGGGTTTCTCAGCCCACCCTTTTTAACACTTAATGTCCGTATCCCACATAAACCTCCCAGTGGGGTGCAAGATCATTCCATCGACGATCTTGCTATCATCTCCACGGGGAACCACTGCCTAAAAAAAGCCCAGCATTGTCGGGACCTTTTATCAAAGAGTTTGCAGGACAGGACAAAGATCTCTGCACCATTTTAAAACCTGGCTCTGGACAAAAATTCAAGGGACAAGTTTGAAAATTTAGGGAATGGCTAGGAGTGGGTTTAGGACTCCTCTACTTGGGTAAAGACAGCCGCCCTCTCCTTTCCGAAGGGGGACCGAAAAAAAACAAAATTCATGAGAGCAATGAGTGAAAGACGCATAGGGGCCAACACATAGTACTAAAATCATTCTATGTACATGCTGTAGGCCCCTTGTTCTAGCCTCCCTTGCTCTGATTGGCATTAAGGAAAAATATAAAAACCAAATGGAGCAGTCCAAACAATGCCGCCAGGTCTTCTGGGTGCCCCAAGGGGGGGAAGTCCTCAACCTCCTGTGGGGCAAACCTTTTCCCCCTTGGGCCCCCGAATCGATCTAATGGGGCCCAATTTTTTTCAAAGGTCTCCGGCTCCCAGGGAAAACAAACTAAAAACTAAAATATCGACGCCTGAACAAGATAAGACTGTTTGCAAACAACTCCTGGCTGTCCACACAGCCGGTGTTAATACCCATCGCTCAAAAAACACCTTCTTGCCAAAGGGGGTGGACTCCCCCCCCCTGACTTTTTTCAAGCTCCGCCGTGGGGAAAACCCGATAGAGTTCTCGGTCATGAGACGGCAACCAAAAAATAATATTCCCCACCCAGCCCGAAACCAAGGGTCTTGCAACCTCACCCCTCTGGGCACAGAATATATTTCACGGTGATCGGTCGATCCCTTTCCCACCTGCAGGCGCCGGCTTCGCAGCAAGGAATGCACAAAATCCAGAGGGTAAACAAAAAACGCCCCCTCCTACAGGGAGAGGTATTTTTTATCATGGGGCACTGAGCCCCGCGTCCGTGAGGGAAAGGGCACGCGGGGCATAATACAGACCCCAAAGGAGCCATCGACTGTTTTACATCGCCACCCACTGACAATATCTACCTTCTGACTACCATCTGCACACTGGCACAGAGGATTCTTGCACAGGGTAGAAGAATTATCATAATCTGGGTTCCCAGCCACATAGGCATCAGAGGGAATGAGCTTGCTGACAGACTAGCCGAAGTTGGCAGGGGTATGCCCCCTAATCCCATGATAATACATCAGAGCCGAAAATTACTTAGGAAGAATTGTACGGTGATGGCAACCTCCTTCCTCATGCAGCTTCACAGAGAGGAAACGAGATCCTCCCCCTCGGCCACTGGTACTCAGATGCCACAGGCTATGAACCACTGGCACTCTCTGAAATAAACAACAGAGGTACCGAAGTCATTCTGCACAGAATGCGCCTAGGTTACCACTGTGCATGGCAGATCATACAAACAATAGAACGTGAAGAGAGGTGTTGCATGCATTGCGGTGAGCCGAACGCCACACTTGTACATTACTTAGAGAATTGCGTGCACACGCAATTCCTAAGACAAAGCCCGCAGAACACAGCCGTCGTGCTGGTAAAGAGATTATGCGAGATGCTTACACCACGGCTACAGGAGCGCCTGCTGGCAATCCCACCGCCACGGTAAGCACCGAGTGTTAGAGAACCAAATGAGACAGCCATAAAAAGCTGACACAGGCCGGGCCATAAGTGAAAGGCCCGGGGGAAGCCAGAACTTCGCAAATCTCAAACGAACGATCACCATGACCTCAATTTCGTCGATTTGGACGAAGTCCCCGAACCGCTGCAGTAGCGGTCTGTTTATGCAAACCACTCGTTACCTCAAGCAGCATAGGATTACAAACGGCCTATGTTCCCACCGCTGCCGGTGATATGGGTCTATGCAGGCACCTTTTGAGATACTGCAACTTCCTATCAAGTCATGTACTCTCAGTGCTAAGTGTCGCATTCCATGTGCCCTGATAAAAGCGAGCACTAGCCGACGGTGTGTGCAGAAACTTACGTTTAGTGACTGTAGATATAACAAACATTCAGCAAGTGTAGCGTTCATTCACTTAATATACTTTAGTGTAGTGTTCTTTCATTCGTGTTCGTGGCCGTATTCGTATTTGTATATATTTGTATTCGTCTGTACGTTGATTTTCTCAGCGTATTGTCCGTATTTGTTTATGTATTTGTCTGTGAATGTACGTCCGTAATTCGTCTGCATGTATTTGTTTAGCTGCCTGTAATATTTTGAATATACATAATGTACCTATATACTTAGAAACAATAAATCTGTCTTTCTCGATATAAAATCACTACTAAACTATCAACACTAAAATATCACTAAGAGAAACATTAATTTTGAAAACAAACAATAAATGAACAAGCAGATATGCAAATGACCAATCAGTAAAACATTGAACTAAGCCTCCAACTCAGTCAAAATCACCACTAAATCTATTCAAAGTCTAATGGTCGGGATCCCTAGTCCCGTGGTGGTGGCTACCAAAGTTTTTTTTTTGTTTGTTTGCTTGAAATGTGATGTTGAAAGTGCTACAGGAGGACTACAGTGGGGGATGGTGAGGAGGGAAGGGGGGTAGGGGCTGCCACCCTCCTCTATAAAACACTCGCCTGGAACCTCAGCACAGAGAAAAGCCAAGACTCCCAAAGTCAGTGCTACCAAAGGCTCTCCAACCCCCAGTGGACCCAAGGATAGCCTAACAGCCGAAGAAGACCCCTCAAGCAACAAGGACTTAGCAATGGAGTTGTCAGACTCTGAAACTATTCAATCCTAATGCGACGATGTCTCTGATGTAACTATCAACTTGTAACATCATGGCACACAATCTAAGCATTCTGCAGTGAAACATCAATGGCTTCTCTACAAGGAGTGCCATCCTCCACGCAAGGAGCTGACAATGTCATGCTCCAGGAGACAATAACAGTGGGACCTGTTCGCTTCTCCGGGTATCATATCTTCATGCTGCCACACATTGATGGCAAGAGAGGCTTGATCACCCTGGTCAGAGCAACAATCCCCTGCTCCGCAATAGCTGATGCACTGCACTGTGGAGACGATGTTGAATTCCTTGCTGTCGAGATTCATCTGGTCGGGGGGCCCCTGAAATTGTACAATGTGTACAGCCGGCCAGACTGCAAGAAATTAGACATTAGCCAATTCTGTGCTTCTGCAGCACATGACCGAGTGATCATAGGGGGAGACTTCAATGCACACCACCCAATCCTGGCTCCCTGCAGGGCACCGGATGCGGCTGGCTATCTTATAGCCAACATGCTTGAGACATCCCCGAGATCGCTCTCCTCAATAACCAGGAGCCAACGCAAATCAGAGGAGGAGTCCTAGACCTCACCTTGGCCACTGCGACTCTGGTGAGAGGGTTGGCTGTCGATAAGACCGTCACAAGTGACCATTATGGCACTATAACTATCCTCATGGAGGCTGGCCCAGCAGAAATACCACGGCCGAATCCAAGATGGAAAACAGACAAAGCCAACTGGCAGGCGTTTCAGAACGCCTTGGCCCGCTGTCCTAGAAGCAATGAACCCACACAAAGTGAGAACGGGGAAGTGCTACAAGTCAGACTTGTACATGCCATTGATGAGGCAGCCTCACTAACCGTACCTAAAACTCGGCCGTGGTCCAGGAGTCACAAAGACGCCTGGTACTTTAACGACGAGATTAGGGAGGTCAACCACAGGGTAACCATGTGCCGAAGACATTTCCGAAGTCAAAGAACCCCCGACAACCTAGCCCTCCTAAGGGAGGCTGTCAGGGATGCCAAGGAAACTGCCAACAGAGTCAGGCAGGAAAAGTGGCTGGAATGGTGTGAGTCCTTCGACCACCATACCACCCTCTCAGAGCTATGGCAATGGGTCAAGCAAGCTACCAGCCGCTCAGCCCCAAGATGCACACATCATGACCCCCAGTCAGAGGTGAACAGACTAGCACACGAGTTCTCCTCAGCTGTCAGGCCAAGACGACCGAGAGGATGGTACTAAACCGGCTCTGATGGAAAATGGGACCCCCACATGAACACCTCCATGGGTTCACTAGGGGCATGAGCACAGCGCTCAGCATAGCCACGCTCTTGAGCACAATAAGCACGGGCACATCTGTGGTAGTATTCCTTGACCTGGAGAAGGCATTTGAATTGGCAAGTCCTCTTGCTATTTAGGAGAGCCTGATCCAAAAGGGAATCAGAGGTAAGCTCTTGGCTTGGATAGGTGACTACTTTAGGAACAAAACAGCTAGATGTAGAAAAGGTATGAATGAGAATGAATATCTTCACAATATAAGAGATGTATTAAACCGGTTTCGATTTTGTCTTCGTCAGAAATACATACATCAGAGAAAATATATATCAGGTGTGAGCTGACAAAACACCTGACTGTGACCTCCTATTCGTTGCTTGCATGATTGTTGCCATGACCTTGGATAATTTGAACCTGCCCGATGCCGTGTTGACATTATTCTCTATCGCGATGTATGCTGCTTCTATAATTTTTCTTTTTAGCTTGTTCAGTCCTCCATGGACGATTTTTGCATCCTTCCAGTTCGGTTGATGTCCAGCTTCATCTACATGTACCACCATGGCATTGGAAGTCCTGTGGTGACTGAATGTCAGCTCGATGTTCGCTGATCCTGGTGCTGAAACCACGACCTGTTTCCTCAAAGTATGCTGTATCGCAACCGCTGCAGGGTATGCGATATACAACACTACAAGGGTTGCTTTGGGGCCGCTTTCTGTCACGTATTAAGTCATGTATCTTTTTCCCGGATGTGCTGGCGATTCTCACTGTCTTGCCGAAGTATCTGCTGATCGCCTGGGAAATGTTACATGATGGTAATGTGAGAACATTACTAGAAGAGGGTGCAGGGTCTGCTCTTACGAGTACGCTCTCCGCCTTCTTTCTGAGGTTTAGCAGGAAGCCTCTGGGATACTTGTGTTTCATGAAACAACCTCATCCTCAAGAAATTCAGGGCTTTAGATCCTCAGTGCTCTGAGGAAGAAGCCAATCACAACACCAGATTTCGTTTTGTTGCTGTGGGTTGAGTAGTAATGGATATAATCATCTTTATTTGTAGGCTTTCTGTATACAGAGAAACGTAGGCCGTCGTCACCCCGATGGATCAGAGTGTCCAGAAAAGGTAGTTTCTGATCCTCCTGCTCCTCCACGGTGAACTGGATTTTCAAGCACAACCTCCTGGGGACAATGATAAGGACGTCATCTATGTAACGAAGCCAAGTTGAATGTCTGCTGATTATATCCCTGTAGTTATCCCTCTCCAGCGTCTCCATGAACAGGCAAGCCATGACGGCACTCAAGGGGGAGCCCATGGCGAGACCACTACTCTGCTGGTATTTTTCCCCCTGCAAATTCGAAATAGCCGAAGTCCACGCATAACTTCACTAGGCGAACGAAGTGGTGTCTCGGCAGTGGGAGTTCCGCGTGTGTCATGGAGCTGGTGACCCTCTCGAATGCCCGGTCACCAGCTCCATGACAGACGCAGAACTCCCACTGCCGAGACACCATAAATATATATATATATATATATATATGTATATGTATATATATGTATATATATACATATGTATATATATACATATATATATGTATATATATATATGTATACATATATATATATATATATATATATATATATATATACATATATACATTTATATTTATGCATGTATATGTATATGTATATATATAATTTTACATCTATATCTATATCTATATATATGTATATATATGTTACAGGCAATATGTGAAACTAGTCATTACATAAAATGACTAAAATATTTAGGCATTACGTGAAATGTCTGTGACCACGAGTCATTTCACGTAATGACTAAAACATACGCACCCTGATTACACCTATTACCTAAGTATCCATTTGTTCATTCAGGCAATCAGTGTAGAAGCCTATAATGCCATGTCATCTGTACAGTCAGGTAACAAATAAGATGGGAGACTGAGTGCCACTCCAGGACGGGATGTTGGCTTCTCATTGCCCTGGTGTCAATGGAGAACGGATGGTTAGTGTCCGTAAGGAGACACCTATCGGCTTCCTACTAAACGGTAGAGACTATGACTACACACCAGGACACTGGGGGCCCCAGTCAACTGATACTGCATGGCTTCTTTTGGCGAATGTCCTCCAGTGTGCTGGATAACTATGCGGGGATGGTGGGGAGGGAAGGGGGGGGCTGCCACCCACTCTATAATACACACCAAGGCACTGGGGGCCCCAATCAAATGGCACTGTGTGGCTTCTCTTGGCAAGTGTCCTCCAGTGTGCTACTGGGTGACTATAGCGTTTGGTTCTGAAAACCCCCTTCTTGTCCCAAAACGCGTTGCTTTGCCTGCATGCACGGGTGTGTCTGCGACCTGTTTGCGCGCGTGTGTGTGTTCACACGTGGCCGCTCTACTTTGTTCCTTAAGAGGCCGAGGGCTTCAGAAGTTTAGTGATTCAGATCTAAACACGGTGATCTTTTTTCTCGGATCCGATTGTTTCCTTTGGGCTTTATTCATTCATAATTCATTATTGCTATTAGGTCATCATCAGTGTCAATTCATTATTCATTCACTATTATTATTATTATTATTATTATTATTATTACTATTATTATTATTATTGCTACTACTACTACTTATCATTATCATTATTATTATCCTTTTATTATTAATATTATCATTATTACTATTATTGTTATTATCATTATTATGATCATTACTATTACTGTCATTATCATTGTTACTGTTCTTGTTATCATAATTTTTAACATTATCGCTATTATTATTTTTATCATTATTATTTCTGTTATCAGTGTCATAATCACCATTATTATTATTACCATTTTCGTTCGTCACCGCATTCTCGAATACAAAGACGTCAATTAGGACAGGCCTTCAGCTCAGTAAACCATCTTTCTCAGTAATTAGAGAGCACTCTCACCTCTACAATCAGATCTAACAATACTATTTTCAAAACCTAACTCCACACCCTAACAATGAAACCAGAACCAAAAAATACTTCCACTATATATATATATATATATATATATATATATATATATATATATATATATATATATATATATATATATATATATATTATATATATATATATATATATATATATATATATATATATATATATTATGTATACATGTATGGATATATATATATATATATATATATATATATATATATATATATATATATATACATGTGTGTGTGTGTGTAGATAGATATATAGATAGAGAGATAGATAGACATAGATATATACGTATAAATATACACATGTATGTATATATAAATACAGTATACACACAAACACACACATATATACACATGCATATACAGTACACACACAAACACATATATATGGCTTCTCTTTTGTATGTACTCTTATGTGGCCCTACTAGATGACTTGTCTGAGAGAAGGCCTTGCTACAATCTTACAGCTGTATGGCTTTTTATTTGTATGGACTCTTCTGTGCCTTATTAGACTTTTCTTGGCGAAGATTTTGTTGCAAAGCTCATAGCTGTATCGCTTTTTCTTTATATGTACTCTTATGTGCTTTACTAGATAATTTTGCTCAGTGAAATCCTTGTTGCAAATCTCACAGCTGCAAGGTTTCTTCTTTATATGTACTAAATATGGTTTCCACTTTTCGTTGTTTATCCTTTTAAAAACTTTCCTTGTGCATCGGCCAATTCCCATCTCATAAACAATTATTCCCACAGTCCTCATGCCATTAATGGCATTTTTAAACATGTCATTACGATCCTGAACCAAGTTACACGAATCCTTTGCATTTATTTGAAGCCTTAGGTCATGAAGATTATTAAAAAAAGATATCAATATTGCACGTTCACGTCACTCACTTCATCTCTCTTTATCTGCATAATCAAATGGTTCTTCCTTAATGTCATATATACATTCATAAACATATATGTATATATGAATATATACATATATATACACGTATATATACATATATATACTTATATATACATATACTTTTACCGTTCATGGAACAATGACTGGAGGCATATCCTTAGTGACTATGCTTATAATCGCCAGTGGAGAGTGCTCTTGAGATCTTCAGAGTTGCGAGTGCAAGCCCGCATCTGACTCATAATGAAGATGATGTTTTATGTATGTGCGTGTGTGTGCGTGTGCGTGTGTGTGTGTGTGTGTGTGTTTGTGCATATATATATACACCTCTGCCTCTATCTATCTATCTAATATAGGCTATATTAGATAGGTTAGGTTAGATTAGGTTCAATTAGGTTAGGTAAGGTTAGGTTTGGCTTAAGTAGGTTAGTTTAGGTTAAGGTAAATTAGTATGGTTTGGTTAAGTAGTTTCGTTAGTTTTAGATTAGGATCAATTTACGTTATATGATCTTATGTTATATTAGGTTATGTTAATTAAGATTAGGTTTATTTAGTTTATGTTGAGTATAATTAGGTTAGGTTAAATAATGATGGATTACATTTACTTAGGTTGGGTTAAATAATGTAACTTAACCAAAGCTAACTTACCCTACCCTACCCTAACCTGACTAAACCAGCCCTAACCTAAATGAACCTGAACTAACCTAAACAAACATAAGATAAACTAACTTAACGAAACGAAACTAAACCTAACATCTAATCTACCTAACTAAATCTAACCCAAGCTAGCTAAACGTGAGCTAACCTAACTTAACCTAAACAAATTTTACGAATGTAAACTAACCTAACCATAACTCATCTAACCTACTCTAACTAAACCAAAACTAACTAAACCCAACCTACCTTAATCTAATCTAACCTAAACCTAACTAAACCCAATCTAACCCAACCTAAAAACATAAATAAACCTAAACTAATCTAACCTAACCTAACCTATTTAAGCTATAACTAAACCAAACCTGATAAGCCTAAAGTAATCTAACAAAACCTTGCCTAACAAAACCTAATCTCACCGAAACGAACTAAATCTGACCAAAACTAGCCCAAAACTAACCTAAGCTATCTGAAGTAAATGTAAATATTCTAAAATAACAATCTATCCTAACCTAACTAAACCTAACCTAATCCATACTAACCTAATTAGATCAATCTAACCGAACCTAACGAAACCTAATCTAACATAACACAACTTAACGTAACTAAACCTTCTCTAATCTAAATAAATTAATTCAACGAAAGCTAACCTAACTATCCCTAAACTTAATATAACAGAACATAACATAAATAAACCTAACCTATTAAAACCTAATCTAACATAACATAACAGGACAAAATAACTAAACGTATTCTAATCTAATACAACCGAAGATAACTAAACCTAACCTAGCCTAATCAAATCTAACCTAATTAAACTTAATTTTCCCTTTAAACAAAGCTAACGTATGCAAAACAATTAAACCATCTAACATAAAATAACAAAACCCTATCCCAACTAAACTCCTAACCAAAACCAACCTCCCTAACTTAAAAAACAACAAACCTACCTAACCTACCAAAACCTAACAAAACCCTAACAAACCCAACCCAAAATTTTCCCTATTCAAACTATTCCGTAACTTAACCCTAACCAAAGATGCATAGGCCCGGCAGATACCAGTACTAGATGGACATAGGATGCTGCAGCAAGGAGATGGTAGGTAGATAAATAGATTGTAGGAGGTAAGTGGGTAGGAAATAGATAACTAATAGGTAGATACTAGGTAAGTAGATAGAAGTGTATTTGGGAAGGTAGGAAATACCATTTTTGCTAACGGGCATATAAGCATAGATAAAACTATTTTAAAAACACAGAACACATACACATATAAATAAAAAAATAAATAGATGGTAAATATATATAAAATATCATATTTTAATATATATAATATATATATATATATATAATATATATATAACAATTATACCACATAATATTATACTGTACACACCACACCCCACCACACACATATGTATAAATCCATACAAAACCTATCTATTTACTCCCAAATCTATCTATCTGATAAATATTGGTGTATTATGTATCTATTCTATCTATCTATATCTATCTTCTTCTATGTGTAGTGTGTGTATGTATGTGTTGTGTGTGGGTGTGGTGTGTGGTGTGTGTGTGTTGTGTGTGTTGTATGGGTGTGTGTGTGTGTGTGTGTGGTGGTGTGTGTGTGTGTGGTGTTGTGTGTGGTGGTGTGTGTGTGTGTGGTGCCTCTGACCCCGCCCACCTCTCCTGCTGGCCCACCCCCAACAGCACGAGGCTCCGCCCCCTCGCGCTTCTCTTCCTCAGCCACACCCCCAACTGGCACAAGCTTCCCCCCCCACAAAAAGGGTCGGCCAAAGGCATTCCCGAGGGGGAGGAGGGGTGGGGCTCGACGAGGAAGGGGGCCCCCGTTTTATCATCTCGGGGGTCTTCTCCCATTGGTGGAACGCGACGCTGCTCGAAGGAAGGAAGAGAAGGAGAAGGGAAGAGCCATCCCAAAAAAAACGAAGCAAAAAAGGGAAAAACGGACAAGAAAAGGAGAAGACGAAAAAGGGGAAAAAGCGATCAAATAATATGGAACAATAAAAAAGAAAAAGTTAATGGTAATTAAGAAGAAAAGAAAAAGGAATAATAAGAAAAAAAAAAGTTTAAAAATAAAACAAAGGAAGTGGAAAAAAGGGTAGAAAAAGATGGGAAAAATAAGATAGAGTAAAGGGTTTAAAAATAATAAAAGAAAGGAAAGTAAAGAAACAATAGAATTAGATTAAACAATACTAAAAAATGTGTGATAATAATAACAAAAAATAATAAATGCAATAATGAATAAAATTTGAATGAAATAAAAAATATAACAAGGTTAAGCAACGACAACGAAAAAGAAACCCAAAAAGACAGACAAACAGTAAAAAGTAGAATATGAAAACATTAAAGATGAGAATGAGAAGAACAAGAAAAGGAAAGAAAATTTCAACACACACACACACACAGACACACACACACACACACACACACACACACACAGGGATGTGTATATATATTGATTACGGGAAAAAATGAAGACAATAAAATTAATAAAAAATAATAGAATAGGAAAAAAAAAGAAAATAAAAATTAATAATAAAAGGAAAAAATGAAGAATAGGAATACTGAGAAGCATAAAAGTAAGATGAAAACATGAGCTGGAAGGGAAACGAAAATCAATGATTTGAAAATTGATTACAAAAATAACTAGAAACAAATAATAAAAAGTGAAATAATATCTACGGTACTAAAAAAAATAATAATAATAAAATAAAGGAGAAATTCAAACATTGAAAATATTGAATAATTGATAAGTACAATAACAACAATAATAAAAAAAAATATTAATCAGATAATAGATACAACACTTAGATTATAAAAAAATATAAATAAATAACGAATCATGAAAAGATACAATAATAATGAAATACTTAAATTATGAATGAATAATAAACATAAAATGAAAAATGATTATAAAATAAAGATGGTAAATAATAATCAATGATAAAAAATATACACTTATTCGCTTATCATTATCCTCTCCTTATTAGTGGGGATTAATGAGGGTAATTAGTGCCCCGGGCGGATCATAATGATCTGCTGAATGGAGGATTAGACATATAACCGTAATGGTAAATTTACAAGGAAATCATTATTAACGGAAGCAATTGTGTATCATCAATCAACCAATCACGTAATTTGATTTGTTTAATAATAAACAATAGAATTATCAATTTCTAAATTCATTAATTTTAACTGATTAGTCATCATGTAAATTAATAAACTCGAAAATCACAATATACAACAAAATCAGTAATAAAAAAAATGACTGTCTCTAAGATGGTTTTCATGCGGCGAGGGTCAACAGGAAAATTACATCAATATGGCATCCAGAATGACAGAATGAATACCAAAATGACAGTATGGCAACCAGAGTAACAATATAACAACCAGAATGACAATGTGGCAACCTGACAACCAGAATGACAATATGACGATCAGAATTACAATAACATGAATGACAATGTGGCAACCAGAATGGCAATATGACAACCATAATTATGACAATAATTTGACAACAAAGATGACATGACAACCGGAATAACGAAATGGCACCCAGAATGATATGACAACCAGAATTACATGACAATCATAATTACATGGCAACTAGAATGACACGACAATATGGCAACCATAATGACAATATGACAACCAGACTGACAGAATGGCTACCAGAATGACAATATACGTCATTTTCTGAAGTTTTCATTGGCTAGGATTTGTCGGTTTGCTTAACAGTCTAATCTACTAACTTGCCAGTAACTGCCCATTCTCCATGGTGTCCAGTTCTTAGTTTTTCACACATGAAGCATTTATTATCATTTCGGGTGCTATGCGCTGTACCTTGTGCGAAGCATTTCAGTACGTTAAGATACTAATCTTACTCATTACGCTTTCAGGAGTGTTTTTAAAAGAATATTTTTCATTCATACTAAATACTAAACAGCCTATAAACATAAATGTGCAGTCGCCGGCGAAAGTTTGTAAACTCTTACCCCCTGGGCCCTGTTCGGTCGCTCTCGGTAGATTCATCTCGTCAAGAGGAACTGAGACAGGCAGGGCAAGCCCTTGTCTTTCCCATCTGAAGGGGTGTGGGCAAGACCCTCTCTTTACGGCAAAGTCACGGGATTCCATATGTTGAGAATGAATGTGCGGGTTTATCAGATGGTGAGCATACACGCGATCCTTCAATGCGCCGTTTGCATATCAATTCTTGCTATGATGGTTTCGGTTCATTTGATTGGGTGATAAGCGTGTCTGCCACACAAGGGGTGTCGAACACTAGCGCCACGATTTCCCGTCATCTTCAGTATCCTCAAAGACAATGGAGTCGCCTGAGCTCTCTATCGCTGTTCTATTGGTGGCGTCTAATGGATTTTGAATTTGTTACGTCCGATAATAAATCAGCACTGATGGCTATGGGTATTCGAATATAGTTCATAACTTTCTCGTAAACCCATAACTCCAAAAACCAATGATGAACGCACAACGGACAACGACGTTTTTATGGCTGCTTGAAAATAAGGCAAGTCCGTCGCTGATTTTCCATATTTCACATCATTCACCGATATTTATAGTGTCCTGGTTTTCGAGAGAACACTGTGATGTAAGGAAATATAGAGACTCGTATCTAGAATGAAATCTGAAATACGTAATCGGTTGTGGAGCTCACACCGCTCGAAATCCATTTTCAATTAATTATCAAATCTGCTTAAACACCTATCACACAGCCGGTGCCGTGTGATTCGTTCTATTTCATGCAGTGCATTGGCTTTCGTAAGTAGCATGTCGCACGTTTAAAATGGACGGTAAAATGCTTTAAAAGTACCGACAGAAACTCACGTTGTAGAGTCCGACATTGACGAGATTCAGCTCTTCAGGCCCTTCTTGCCTGCAACATGGGCCAGACACATTGATTTGCGCAGTAAGCAATTTATTAGTTAATGTAAATACTGGATGTTCTCGTGGTATTACTCTTGTATTGTCAGAGAAACATGGAAGGGAGAAACATAGAAGTTCTTGCGGGCTTCATCTACGTACGAAATTAAAATATGACAATAAATGTAATGATAATAATAATAATAATAATAATAACAATAATAATAATAATAATTGTAGTGTACCCTGAGGTCCACCTGGATTTTAATCTTTACATATACGTACATATCTACTTGTCTGGATGTATACGAATACCGCCTAAAATGGCCAACTTCCGTTCTCTGTGAACAATTACATTACATTTTCTTTTATTTTAAGCATACACTATTTTATTTTCTTGTATACAGTTTTTATTATTTTTCTCTATTCAAGTTTTAACTATTTTCCTATATGTTTTGTAAGGTGTTTTTTATTGCCACATTTTACTGAATTTATTTTTAGTATTCTATTCCACTCAAATTTTATTTCTAAAAGATGTACCCCCGAATTACGTATAGACCAATCAGGTTAACGGGCGTGTAGCTCCAGCCAATCAGAGCCGTTCTAGGTCGTGCCCCCTGTCAGTGATTTCCAAGGGCGCGAGAGGTCACGCTCACGACTGGCTGGACATACGCTCCCGTTGACCCCCCCCCCCCCGGATTTTATGAAAATAACCATTAGCTAAGTATTTTTCTCCGCATTTTGTGGTGGTGTTGGCGCAAGTAGGAAAGAACAGCTAAAGAGCATTCATTTTCTTGTGGCACGAGTGAAATATATATTTGTAACTTACGATTATTTAATAAATCAATAACGGGTAGTTAAGTATCATAATCTTATGCTGCAGTCCAGCCAGTCAAACTTTTAAAATATAAAGATAACCAACAAAGCAAATAATTATATTTACAATGAAATACGAGTTGAAAACGAGCGGCCAGAGCTACCTTCCAGTATCAACGTAGACTATTATATTAATAGCGCGTCGGGCACACACGACCAGACGACGACGCTACAATAATAATAATAATAATAATATAATAATAATAAAAGAAAGAAAACAAAGTGGCAACATTGTTTACTAAGTAAGGAAAAGGATATCGGATGACGAGTTTTAAAATATTAAAGATGAGTTTCCTAGATTGACTCGCTCTGTTCTTTGCATATATTATTTTCTCATAAAAGATGGCTGGTTGACACAACCGTAACGAAAGAAAGAATGGGTTAATAAAGAGAGAGAGAGAGAGACAATTATTTGAGGTTCATTGAAATTTTTTTCTCTCCCTCTCTATCCTGCTTTATCGACCTTTCCCCCAAATCTCTTGCCCGTTGTTGTCGTGGGGGGCTTAGGAGGCGGAGACTGGGACCCAATGATGGGGAACTCCCCAACCTTGGGACTCAGCCCTCGACTCAACTAATTTTGCATGGTCTTTATTTTCCTTCTCACTTTTCGTTTCTGTCCCTTCACCAAACCCTTCTGCTATACACCTCCTAAGGTGTGAGAGCCGTGCTGAAAGGATGAAAGGCTGACTTTGTGCCAGTCCTGAACGGCTTGAGGGAGCCATGGGCACGGTATTCCCCTGATTTAGTTATCTAGCCCTTACCCCTCAAGGGGACCCTGAGGGGTGGACCGTTTTTATGCCCAACATAATCCAGGCGTACCATGGCCAGTAATGAAAACTTATCCCCACTATTAGGGGCAATTAGGCTTGCTATAAGATGTGGATAATTCTATTTCTGTTACAGGATGTGGATAATTCTATTGCGGTTACCAGTGGACCACGTGGCTGTTTTCCACGTGGATCCAAATGTCACAAATAAGAACCACCCGCTCAGCGAGGGCGGAGGTCACATTTTATATCTGACCTCGTTTGACCGGGAGTTCGTGCTAAGCTACCACCGCACTAAGGTCAGCTCCGCCCTCTCTCCGGGCAGCTGACCGTGACCTCCGCGCGGCCCGATTATAACTAGACATGTCTTGTGTGTTTTATACTGCGTGGTATCAACTCTCAGAAATAAAGAGTCAAGCCGTTAACAAGTATAACTACCCTCTGTTCACCATTGTACTAAGGATGATAGACTTTTAAAAGTGGTGGCAGCGAGGGCCGTTGCATCCTTTTGGGCATGCAACACGGACACACCACCCCCGAAGAAAATCCGCTCGACCGCTTCAAGACATGGCTAAGAAAAAAACACGTAAGTACACGTTTGGGCCCCTTTCTTATTTCTTTTCCCTTCTTCTCCCATACATGTGTTAAGCTGTTGTTTTTTGTTGGGTTAATAGGTGCTAAGGACAGCAAATGGCACGTTCTCCACTATTCTTCCACCTCAGATCGCATTTCCGTGCGATCGAGTATGTGATCAATAAACATGAATATCGTTCGTTAGTTAAGTAATTAATTATTTTCTCTCGTTTTTAGAGATTTATATTGTTTCATCTGCAACGAATTTAACGCGTTCGTGATTTTATCTTATCACGAATACCATTTCATTTTATCTCGTTCCTAACCCTCGCCCCCGACCTGACCTGACCTCACTTTCTCTTTTCCCGGTCGGTGGCGGCGTGGGTAGGGTCAGATGACCACTTGGTTCCCTCTAATTTGGAAGCAAACATATCATTGTTACATTGCTTTTTGGTGACACGTTCTATCGGCGCTAGAGCGAAGCAGGTAACAAAATTGTATTATTTGGATATAGCGTAGGATCTTCCCCCATATCATAGTGCACAGGATTGCCCGATATTGCCCCGGGGTTGCGTAAACGCCTAATAGATCTGCGCTCCGTCGTTCGAGAGTAAAGTTATTCGTTCGTTCGGCTCCCTTTGAGTCGGTGTGACCCGCGGTTACGTCCGTTAATTAATGTAGGACTAGGGTTTAAGCTAGAATCATTATTCGCTTATTAATCACACCTTTCTCACCCTCTTGAAGTCGCTTGCATGTTTTGGGTACCCCCCAAGCGTTTGTGTGATTCGTGAATTATATATCCTTCGGGAATTTTGCGAGCGCCCATTACAGATACGCAGAAGAGAGCAGGATATTATATTCCTGGCTCAAGTCGCTTCAGTCATATACGGCATTTGGGTATAGGATCCCCCCGTTATTGAGTTTTATTGAAGTCTGACGTGCAAAGCTAGACATGTACCTCAGCAGTTCAGATTTCTGACCCCGAGAAGATTTGCCTGATAAAAAAATTGGCGAATATTTTTTCATGTCACCATTCATTCATGCGTACATTCTGTCGCATATCATTATATGTTGAATTCAATGTGGTAGTTGAAATAATCTTAAATAGCTAGCATTGCTAATTTACTTCAGTTTTATTATAGTGAACGCTAATATTCGTGTTTGTGATTCATTCTCTGTGTGAGGTCACTCTCGCTTCCCTCTCATTAACGATAGCTGTCACTCACACACGCATACACACACACATTCAGCTCACTCACACACACAGGATAAAAGACACTGACCCTTTTCATTGTCTTAGTGCCGGCGTAAAGATTTATCTCTTTAGCCCGCAATTTTGTCTGTCGCTGTCTGTGTACAAGTTACATCTATTTCTTATCTGTGTGACGACTATGGTTCAAATAGATCTTCGCGGATCGCCGATGTCGTTCCCTTATCTATTCTCATATCTATCAGAGATGGTTGGTAGTTCAAATAGGTTTATGCGGACCGCTACTGACATCTCCCTCTTCTATTTTCCTCTTTACCTTTGTGAAAATAAAACACAAAAGGAAAAAAAAAACGAAAATAAGTTAAAAACCAACATTAAAAACCGTAAATTGTTATGAATAACCGGCTAGTGGTAATTCACCACCCCATCTTCTCTGTTGCCTTTCTTTTTCTCTTACTCTGGCCCTTACGTGTATGATCTGGCTCCCCGACTTTATATTGCAGTCGGACCGACACGGCACCGAAGGAGGACCCTTAGGATGCTGTGAGAAGGACGTCATCGAAGATCGCCATAGCCCCACGGACCAGATTTTTCGTCAGAGAAAGTGTTAAGCCGTCCCAGTGTAGTAAACGGGCGTTGCCTGCCAGACTCTCCGTAGATCCAGCGAACCAGCACCTTTGCCGCAGGTACCAGTCGCCCCAGAATGCTGTGCCTGGCGGACGCCTGCAGATCCGGTCAACTCCAGGAGCTCGTAGCGCAGATATCAGCAGCCCCGAGATGCCGCCCCTGCCCCGACGCCCGTAGATCCGGATGAAGATTACGAGGACGTGTGGACGCGAGAAGGACCTGGACGAGATCTGTGAGGACGTGTGGACGAGGACGCCGCCGAGTTAGGCCTGGGCCAGGACTACGAGGAGGTCAGGACGAATCCGAAGTCAAGGAGGACCTGTGCGAGACTTTCGAGGACGTGTGAACATCGAGAACGGACAGATTACACCAAGGACCAGAAGGATGAGGACGACAGGGACGAGCAGCCACGAAGATGCACCAGGACGACGCACGAGAACGAGACGACCAGCCAAGTTAGGTCACCCTTGAAGGCGCCTCGAGGGCGAGGCGCGAGTAGGTGGCCGAGCAATATAAGATGTGGATAATTCTATTTCTGTTACAGGATGTGGATAATTCTATTGCGGTTACCAGTGGACCACGTGGCTGTTTTCCACGTGGATCCAAATGTCACAAATAAGAACCACCCGCTCAGCGAGGGCGGAGGTCACATTTTATATCTGACCTCGTTTGACCGGGAGTTCGTGCTAAGCTACCACCGCACTAAGGTCAGCTCCGCCCTCTCTCCGGGCAGCTGACCGTGACCTCCGCGCGGCCCGATTATAACTAGACATGTCTTGTGTGTTTTATACTGCGTGGTATCAACTCTCAGAAATAAAGAGTCAAGCCGAATACCAGTATCAATACCCCTGCAAGCCAATGTAATTGGGTTCTATACCCGTTATACTTGCCCCTTTATCAAATAGCCCCAACGATGTAAACCCACCCGATTCCCTGACCCCTGGCTCTCCTTTGACCACGGCTCCGAACACTGCAATAACTACCCCCTCATCAATGCCTACTAGTACAGTAGCCAACAATCAACCCTTAAGGAACATTTCCACTCTCCCAGCACGCTCAACTTCAACACCTCTACCCCCACAACCTCCAACATCAACCACCCCATCCTCCCTTATTAATACCTTACAGCCTTATTGCCCACCTCCCCATAACACTACCTCCCTCAACACTACTCCATCGTCACGCCCCCGCCCTTCGACTACCCCTATCTCTACAACAATTTTGAATATCCTCTTCAGCGCAGCCAAATGGGACCGATCTTTCGTGATCCCTCCCACAGCTCCCTACTTTGACAACACCCTTCTCTTCCAACAATGTCTCCAAAAACAAGTAGGTAAAGTCTCTTTCCGTAGCCGACCCGACCGCTCCCGTCTTGTCACAGTAACATCCGAAAACCAAGCTATAGCATTAACAAAACTAACAGACCTATATGGTAACCCCATCCTTGCAGAACCCCATCCAACCCTCAATACTTGCACCGGAACAGTTTCAATCTTCCCAGCAAATTGCCCAATCTATGACAAAGATTGGTCAGATTGTGGAGAAGACCTACTTGCCTGTCTCACAGACTATGATGCAACATCAGGACAATGCTACTCCATTCCCCCCAGAGGTCATCGAAAGAAACCCACTAACATAGCCAAAATTACCTTCCGTAGACATGACCTTCCCTTTAACGTCTACATAGGAGAATCCCTCCCTGTTCGTCCATACCAACCTCCTCCACGCCAGTGCCAAAATTGTTGGCGTCTAGGACACCCAGCCAAACATTGCCGTTCCACAGCCAGATGCCCACTATGTGCCCAACCTGGCCATACCCGATCTAACTGCCCTGCACAATCACGCACATGTGCCAACTGTGGCGGCCCCCATAATGTATTTTATAGGGGCTGTCCCACCTACAAATTTGAGTCTGAGGTAGCAACTCTCAGATTCAAACTTGGACTCACACTACGTGAAGCCAGACAGGAAGCACGTCGACGTGGTTTCTCTCTTACTCCTTACTCCAGTAATACTGCTCATTCTACCAATTCTCCTAAACCCACCCACCCTACATCTAACCCCCCCTCTTCTACCTCCTACCTTCCCCAGTCAAACTCATTTGCCATCCTAAATCCAGACACTCCAATCTCTACTACAGATATTTCAATCACCACTACAACCCCAACACCTTCCCATCTCCCTCCTCGCACTACCCGTAACAGACAGAACAAACGTTCCACCCCCTCTTCCCTACCACACAATCACCTCCACCTTCCTTTGCTCCTATGCTTGAGACACCAGTCCTCTCTTCCCCCCCTCACAAGAAATCCTTTATCCCCCAAAACTCCCCAACCAACTCCTCAGAAGAAACCATTGAAAATATTCAAGATTACCTAATGAAAACTGACACTCAACCTCCAAATCTTACAACTCCTGCTCCTTCCACACTCCAAGTAACTGCTGATATCCATCCTCCTCCTAACGATATCCCCCCTACACCCAATCCTCCTACCCCTCCCAACACAGCCCATCCCCCCGACCCCAACCCCGCCCACATTAACCCTCCCACCATCCCCTCTATCCCTTCCACTCCCTCCTGGATACACACGTGAATCCCTTATGTCACAAGTATCCCCTTCCTCAGACCCTCCATCTCCTAATACCCCTCCTAGTAGAACACCAACTCCCACACCTCTCCCATCTCAGACCTCTCAGTCCTTTTCCCACCCTCTAGCTGCTTCCCCCTCAAATTCTCCAACACATACTACAATCTATATCACTAAAGTATAACTATCCTTCATTGGAATATTCGCGGTTTCCGCTCCCACAGACCTGACCTTCGTCATATCCTTTCCTCTTATAATCCACCTATTGTATGCCTTCAAAAGACCTTTCTTACACATCCTCCAATACCAATCCCCAATTATCATTTTGTCTCTTCTCCACATTCCCTTTATGTCTCATCCATACTTATCAATCAGAAAACACCTTATGTCACACCTCCCTTTCAAACCAATGTCCCTTGCACAGTTATCCGTATCCTCCTTCATCGTTGGATCACAGTGATTTCAGTCTACTTCTCCCCTTCAATTAGCTTTTGAAAATCTAATTTCCCAACTTCAACCACCTTTCCTCATAGTTGGTGACTTTGACTGCCGCCACACTCTATGGGGTGATTCTATCACAAACTCCCGAGGCCGATCTCTGGAGCGCTTCCTCTCCACAGCTGACCTTACTATTCTAAATTCAGATCGCCCCACACACTTTGATACACGCACGCAATCTTTTTCATGCATTGACCTCTCACTATGCTCCACTTCTTTTCATTTAGATTTCCACTGGTCAGTCTTAGACCGCGTGCGTGCGTGTGCGTGAGCATGTGCGTGTGCGTGTGCGTGAGCGTGTGCGTGTGCGTGTGCGTGAGCGTGTGCGTGTGCGTGTGCGTGTGTGTGTGTGTGTGTGTGTGTGTGTGTGTGTGTGTGTGTGTGTGTGTGTGTGTGTGTGTGTGTGTGTGTGTGTGCGCGTTTCCGTATCACATCGGGCAGCCTGGGTCCTTTTAGCAATCACTGTTTACCGGCAGTCAGCTGTTCGCTGTCAGACCGTTGTCCAAGGTTTAAGTGTGAGTGAAACTGTGATGCTGATAAAGCATTTTGTAATTGATCAAGTGTTTAGTAATAGAGTATAATGTTTTAGTTGCTGTAACACTTTTTGAATAAAAAAATATTTTTTCTAATTTTAAGTGTTGTCTTTTGCTGTGTAAAATGACGAGAAAAAGTACGATGATATAGGGTTGTTCAACGTAATAATATGGCTTCCGGGACATCAAGTGAAACAAGTGAATTGAATTAGCATTTTTACAACACCACTAAAGGCTGGATAGTCTTGTTATATCGTTAGAAATGAAGGGAGACTTTACTAATTGTCTGCTGTATAATAATTGTGCATAGTGCTTTGTAAATAGTCCCAGAACTGCAAACATTACCGTGGGCAGGCGAAATCTTCCCTGGGCAGTGTTCTCTAAGAGCTGCCTTTTTGAGCTGTGGCCCCGTAATCCCTTGCTTGTTTTGCGACGGAATTACATAGAAGATAAGTTTCTTAGATTGATTTGCTCTATCGTTTGCATATATTATTTTCTGTATAAAAGAAGGCTGAATGGAACTGGACCCATACCGCTTGTTGTTGTCGTAGGTGGGTTAAATAGACGGGACTGGGGCCCTACCTTGTACCACAGCCCTTGCCTCAATTAATCTTTTATAGTCCTTTCTTCTTCCCCTTTCCTTTTCCCTCGTTTCTTCATCCCCTTCTGTCCATATCCTAAGGTGAAAGACTGGCTTTGCGTCAGTCATGAATGGCCTCCATGAGCCATGGTCATGGTATTCCCCTGGTCAATCGCCAAGACCTTACCCCTTATGGGGACCCTGAGGGTAGACCTTTTCTTCGCTCTATTTATATCAGGCTCACTATAGCCAAAATGAAGATATTTTACCCTTATTAGGGGCATTAAGGCTTGCCCCTTCTTCAACTAACCTATCTAAATTTAATTGCCTATCGCTCCTCCTCCTCACTCTACCTGTCACACCAGGCAAGCTAAATATTTCACCCCATCTCCTATCACATCCTCTCCCTCTGCTCCTAAGACCTCTATTCCCACTTCTCAGCCTAATGAGTGGAATCAACTTACAGAAATTGAGCCAAGTGTCCATAGACCATAGCCAGAATTGGATATTTCAATTCGCATAACAGGTGTTACAGTGCAGATACTGGTTGAGTATACTGTCTTACCAGTGGAAAAACCTGCAAAATGTATCAATAGAGTCCAGGTTTTGCTGCTGTATAGAAAAACCAGCACTTTTTAGAATGGAAAGCATTCATGAGTTGTACTACTAAGATATGTAAAATGTAATAACCTTAGTTGATTTGAAGAACTTTGTTGCAAGCATGTATCATCTGTGCAGGTTTTTCTTACAGACCCCCAAAATTGTGAATCTAAGTGATTGTCTAAGAAATCTCTTGATGCAAGGCTTCACCTTATTGCTGAATGCATCAGTAGCTGCCAATAGTCCAAGATCAATGACTTTAACATTACCCATAATTAGTAATCATAATTTTAATGATAATTATACATGATGGGATAGTTAATGTAGTAATTTCAGATGGCTTGGAAAGGGAGGAGTAGGCAAGTGGACACAAAAGAAGGTCTATTGGGTAGAATGAAGTAGCAGGATAGGTGAAATAACTCCCAGTTTGTCATGAAGCTGGAAGAAAAATGCTAAACAGGAAAAGATACACAACTTTATACTTACTGCATCCATTACATTCAAATAAAGATAGGAAAACAGCCTGCCAATTATAAAAAAGTTTGTGAGCTAAACCGGCTTTCAGCCTCTACAGTGCAATTTACCAGTATATATAATTGAGGCACTACAGGCTATAGGGGGTAAAGTCTCAAGCAACTGTTATTCTAAAGTAGCACAATGTGAAAATGTAATTTTTAAATTATAGAGCTAATAATCAAGGTATTAAGCAATAATATTTGCTGAAATACTTTTTATCAGTCATTCAAACCAGAAAAATAGTAGCTACATCTTCTGAATACCAAAGGTTATATATGTATGTAAAGAATGTCACATGTCAAAATAATTATTTATTTTTTCATAACTGTAGCATTCAGAACTATAATCTATCACAGAAACATTTACATTTTGGTTAAATTACTAGCACTTAACTGTTTCACATACAAAATACAGATACATGTTTTGTACTTCAGTGGCCTTTATATAAATGTGTTTTATTTAAGAGATTGTAGTTATTGAAACTGTAGAATTTTGTAAATATTGATCTTTGAGCATAAAGTACATATTTTTATGTATTTCTATTTATCTATTCAACCAACTGTCTTTAAGTCTTCATCAAGCTGTGTATCTGGTATCTATAGATATTTTTATATTTTTGAGGGGTAAATTTTAGATCTTAAAAGTCATATAGGTGAAGCAAGCCCTTTTATGTTGTTTCATCATTACATATTATATTGAGATTAGAGTATATACTGGTTTTGAATGTAAAGGGTATCATTTGACAGTTCTTATATTTTTTCCTTAGTTTTGTAGCATTGGTATTAGTTCATGTTGTTTGAATGTAGCCTAAAAGACACCATATCTAATATGCCTTAAATTCACTCTCCTTGTATTCAACATCAGGACAGAGATTAGATCATGTGAATGAAATCTTGGATGATGGTGCTCAGAGGCAGCAAATATATCCTCAATGTGCGGCTAATAGGAAAAGTTGCTGTGGCACTTGCGAGTGTGATGTGCTACTGTGAATTCCTGCACTATTATGTTGTGTTGTTTCAAGTGAGTGCTTAATGCAGACTCTGTTAATTAGTGTTGTTAGTGCTTATGAATATTTTATATTTTCTTGTGATTTGTTTATATATGTATTTATCTATTGATTGATTTATCATTTGCATGTTATTTAATTGATGTAAGATATTATTATTATTATTATTATTATTATTATTATTGTTGTTGTTGTTATATTTGGTATAATTATAGATATAATTTTTGTTATAGTTATTGTTATCCTTATCTTTATTGTTGTAACTGTTGTTGTTGTTGGTATTATTATTATTATTATTATTGTTATTATTATTATTGTTATTATTATTATTGTTATTATTATTATTATTATTATTATTATTATTATTATTATTATTATTATTATTATTATTGATATTATTCCTATTATTATTATTATTGATATTATTCCTATTATTATTATTTATATTATTCCTATTATTATTATTATTATATTGTTGTTATGATTATTGTCATATATTATTATTTCAGTTATTATTAACATCATTTGTTATTGTTAATATATTATATACTAAATTTTCATATGCACATATTTATTGTTTTATTATTTTTTCTCTGTGTAGAGCACAACTAAAAACATTGACTAAGTAGTGTTTTCTGATTACCAAAAGTACCAAGATTTTCAGACATTGATTTTAGGAATGTGAGATTTAGTATTGGTGGGTGATCTTTATTATTACTGCTTATATGTGGAATTCAGATATTGAATCGATCAGCGCCCTAATAACATGAGGTAAATATACACATGTCAGTTGGTGTACACTAAACTCCTGTGAAAGTTAAGTTAAAGTATTAAACAAATTTCCTTTACTTTCTTCCATGATTATTAATATCTTTGGCATATTTCTTTTGTATTCACAGTGTCATTGGCCAAAACTTGATCCTAAGTTAAGTGTCCAAGGCATTAAGAATGATGCAGGCCCATTACACATTATGGTCTTAGCTGACACTCACTTGCTTGGAACAAGAAATGGCCACTGGTTTGATAAGCTACGAAGGTATGGAAAATGAGGCTTTGTTTTTGTTTTGGGAGTAAGTGGTAAAGTAGTGTGTGAGATTTCTCTATTTTTTGGGCATATTTTGTCATGCTTTCTCATTTAGTCCATATCTCCTTAGCCTTTTTTTTCTCTCTCTTTCTCTATCCTTTCTCTCTCTCCCTCTACCCTCTCTCTTTCTCTCTCTATCCTCTTCTCTCTCTCTCTCTCTCTCTCTCCTCTCTCTCTCTTCTCTCTCTCTCCTCTCTCTTCTCTCTCTCTCTCTTCTCCTCTCTCTCTCTCTCTCTCTCTCCTTTCTGTCTCTCTCTCTCTATCCTTTCTGTCTCTCTCTCTATCCTTACTGTCTCTCTCTATCCTTTCTGTCTCTCTCTCTCTATGCTTTCTGTCTCTCTCTCTCTATCCTTTCTGTCTCTCTCTCTCTCTATCCTTTCTCTCTCTCTCTCTCTATCCTTTCTCTCTCTCTCTCTCTCTATCCTTTCTCTCTCTCTCTCCTTTCTCTCTCTCTCTCTCCTTTCTCTCTCTCTCTCTCTCTCTCTCTCTCTCTCTCTCTCATTGATTGTAGTGTGTTAATAGTAATAGATATAGATTTATTGAATACCTGTTTGTTAGAAAGATATCAGGATAGTTAGTGTATAATTACACAAGATTTTGAAAATCATATGTACCAAATGATGTTTCACTGTTTTGTTTTTGACAGAGAGTGGCAGATGCATCGTGCTTTCCAGTCCTCCATTACTGTCCATAATCCAGATGTGGTCATATTTTTAGGTAGGTTGGAGCCAGTACTTAGAAGTAGCACATTTTCAGCATTGGCTGGCAAAGCCTCTACTATGGTTCTAAGATTGCAGAATAAGCCTCATTGTGCAAGTTAAGTTTACTAAGAGAGGAGGCAACAGTTTCATGATCATTAAATGTTACTAAGTGTTCTTAATATCTTTGATGTACAGTGGGATTTTCTGCCACTTGTAGCTTACTCTGTTATGATTTGGTGTTGATATCATAGGATATTAGTATTGATTAAAAAGTTTAGATTCTACTGAATTGAACTGTATGTTGGAAGATAAGATAAGAGTGTTATCCTCTGATCTTATTTCTGACCTCTAACTTTTCTTCTATGTTTTTTCCATCTTTTCATATTCATTTTCAAAATGTTAGTTTAAGAAAATGTATGTATATACAAAATAATTACTATTATATAATTATATAATATAATATATATATAATATATATATATATAATATAATTAATATAGATATATGTATATATATGATATTATATATTATATTATGTATATATAATGTATATATATATAATATATAATATATATATGTATATATAGTATTTATATATTATATATGTATATAAGTATATATTATATGTATTATATGTATATTATGTATATATATTATATGTATTATATTTATAATATATATAATGTATATATATATGTATATTATATATATATATGTATATATTATGTATATAATGTATATATGTATATATATGTTATATATGTATATATATATATATATGTATGTATGTATGTATATAGTTATATATATATTATGTATTATTATTATATATATTATATATATATATATATATATATATATATATATATATATATATTGTGACTTATTTCTAGGTGACTTATTTGATGAAGGAAAATGGTGCAAGCCGAGTGAGTTTGCTGAGTATGTTCAAAGATTTCATGACCTCTTTCGAACTCCTGAAGAAACACATGTTCTTGTAGCTGTTGGGAATCACGATGTTGGTTTCCACTACAGGCAAGTGTGCTGGTTGTAGAAATGTTGAATTTTCTGAACACTCCTTTTTTTTAAATAAGGAATATGTCATATAGTTCTTTCTTTCATATATACTTAGTGTTCTTAACAGTTTTGTAGTTATATTACTTTATGGTAAAATCATGTTTTGAATATGTTTCAAATTTTTACATTATTTCTCCTTTCCTTTGAATTTTATGATTTCAAGTTGAGGATGGGTTGGGGATGAATAGCCTCTTTATGCCTGAATATAAAAGTGTTGATAGTGATTCCTTTTTGCCTCTGGATGAAGTACATCCCCATCCCCCCCCCCCCCTTTCCATTCTCTCCCTACAATATTAGTGATGTTTTTTCTTCAGCCTGAATCCCTACCTGGTGAATCGCTTTGAAGCCGTTTTTGCCACTGGCCTTGTGGCTCTGAAGCAGATAAAGGGAGTCACCTTTATCACCATTAACAGCATGGCCTTGGAGGGGGATGACTGCTTTCTGTGTAAGCCCGCCTCGGATAAAATAAAAATAATTGGACGTAAGTGTGGGAGGAGACACTTTATTTTTGTGTTGTTTTTGTTTACCTACGTTACACTCATTCTTTACTTAATTTGTTTGTTTCATTTTACTTTATTCTATTAATTTTTGGTTCTGGTATTGTTATTGTAGATATTGATATTGTGTTTATTTTATATTCTTTGTGTACTTTCTTTCATTATATTTTCTGTTTACTCAAATTCTTTATTTCCTTTGTCCACTCTTTAATGATTTATTTGCTTAACTGTTCCCTTGGAGTTTGGCAGGAGTTAGGAAAATCATATTTTAGGAAATGCTTACTCTAGCTCTTATAAAGTTTTCATAATTTTTTGATCAGTAATTTTGGTAACCAGTTATTACTTATTATTAAATTTGTTACTTTATAGTAATCTGGAAGGGTTTAATGACATTCTTTACATTTCAATATCCAAATACTGTATATAATCTCAACAAAACAGCATTTAGATGATATTAACCTGTTGAAGATGAAATCCCTTAAACTGGGTTGACCACACTCTACATGAGCAGCCATTTTTAAGGTTGTACAATGTTAGTTAAGTGATTTCAGTCATTGTTTGCCAGTTATTATTCACAAAAGATTTTGGCTCACTTGGGAAAGCTGTAGTGCAATGTGCAGATGCATGGTATGTCTGTCCTGTACTGACTAGTATTGCTTGAACATAGTTTGAACCACAAACTAAACTGAAAACTCAAATATGGGCAGTCATGTTGGTCTTGACATCTGTCTTGGAATTGACACAGAGTGAGAAATCTGATTGTGTGTTTTTTATTGATAGAATTTATAATTTATTTTTGTTGCTGGTCACATTACATTAAAACCATCCTTTTATTACAGGACAGCTGAAGTGTGCTGCTGGTAATATGGCAGCCTGTCAATACTGGAAGAGTTCACAATTGCAACAGTACAGTCAGCCTGTCATATTACAAGTAAGGAATAACTAACTTGGCTTATGTAATTTTAGTTGAATAATAGCATAACCTTTTAAAGTATCAATGAAATTTAGGATGAAAGTGTAGGTAAATCCAATAGTTATTGATAAAAAAAGCTTTGATTATGTTCTTGCAGTATCCAAATAATGCATATTACAATTATAACAATGACTAGTACAGAGTACTTTGAAAAAGACCAGTGATTACATAAAAATATACAATTTTATTGTTTACTCAGAAATTTAAATTAAATTCTTACCAACAGCATTATCCACTTTACCGTGAATCAGATAGCATTTGTAGTGAGGTGGATGAAGCACCAGAGGACATCAAACACTTATTGTTCCGAGAACGCTGGGAATGCATATCAAAGGATGCAACAGAAACTGTGAGTTAATATTCAAATGGAAGTGTGAGTGGGAAATAGATTTTATGTTTGTTAAAGATTTAGTGTTTATTAAATGTTCATTTAATCTTAATATTTACATGGAAATTATTTACAATTAATCTTTCTATCACTGAAGTTTGAAATATGTATGCAAATGTTTTATAGATTAAACCCCTGCAAAAAAATCTGAAAATCTACATTTGTGCCCTGCTAACTGTCAACCATATGTCCATAGATGTGCCTAGGCTACACAAATGAATTGCACAAACTCTGGTGTACTGGGAGTTGTTGAAAGTTGGGTTCTAAAGGATGCAGTCAAATTCCCATGGCCATTTTGATTAGAATGCATCCTTCTCCTCCTCCTCCCCTCCTCCTCCTCTTCCTCCTTTTCCTCCTTCTCCTCCCCTCTCCCCCTTACCCCCTCCCCCTCCCACTCCTGCTTCTCCTCTTTTTTTCTTATGTGTCTTCACCTTTCTCCTCCTCCTCCCCCCCCCTCTCTCTCTCTCTCTCTCTCTCTCTCTCTCTCTCTCTCTCTCTCTCTCTCTCCTCTCCTCTCTCTCTCTCTCTCTCTCCTCTCTCCCTCTCTCTTGCCTCTCTCTCTCTCTCTTGCCTCTCTCTCTCTCTCTTGCCTCTCTCTCTCTCTCTTGCCTCTCTCTCTCTCTCTTGCCTCTCTCTCTCTCTCTCTTGCCTCTCTCTCTCTCTCTTGCTCTCTCTCTCTCTCTCTCTCTCTCTCTCTCTCTCTCTCTCTCTCTCTCTCCCCTCTCTCTCTCTCCTCTCTCTCTCTCTTCTCTCTCTCTCTCTCTTTTTCTCTTCCTCCCTCTGTATCTTTCTCTTCCTCCCCCTCCCCCTCCCTCCTCCTCTTCCTCCCCCTCCCTCCTCCTCTTTCCCTCCCCCTCCCTCCTCTCTCTTCCCTCCCCCTCCCTCCTCCTCTTTCCTCCCCCTCCCTCCTCCTCTCTCTTCTTCCCCTCTCTTCTTCCCCCTCCCTCCTCCTCTCTCTTCCTCTCCCTCCCTCCTCTCCCTCCCTCCTCCTCTCTTTCCCTTTCCCTATCACCATCATTACCACATCACATCACATCATCTCTTATACTTCCTAAACATCTACAGCTCTTTGAAGAACTCTCCCCGAGATTGGTTCTCAGTGGCCACACTCACCATGGCTGCCATGTGAAGCATAACACAAGTAAAGGAACCACAGTTGATGAATACACAGTTCCATCGTTCTCGTGGCGAAACAAAGAAAATCCTACTTTTTCTATGGTAAGGGGAAATTTCTGAAAGCAAAAGATAGAGAAATAAGGGAAGATAGGTTAAGAAACAAAGAACATCAGAGAGATAGAAAGAAATAAAGTTAGAAAGAAAAATCAAAGAAAGATAGAGGTGAAGAAAAAAAATGAAGAAAGATTGAAATATAGAAAGAATAAAAATAGCAGTGATGAAGGCAAGAACTAAGGATAGAGATAGACAAGGAGTTGAATAAAGAAGTAGAGAGAGAAATGTACACATAAAGTACACATAAAGAAATACAGATAGAGATAGAGAAAAAAAAATAGATATAGAAATTGGGAATAAAAAAAATAAGTGTAGGGATTGGAAAAGAAGGAATGAAAGTCAGAGAAAGAAGGAAAGCTAGAAAAATAGAAATAGGAAAATGAATAGATAGAGCATAGAGAAAGAAAAAATGAATACACAGACATAAAGAAATATAATAGAGTTGTAGAAAGAAAGGAAGAAAGATAATAAGGAATAATAGAATAGATAGAGAACAGAAAAAAATATTGGAATAGATAAAGATAGAAATAAGCAAAAGAGAATGGAAACAAAACAAGAGTGATAATAGTACTAGATTTAGTCATTGTTATAGATTTAATCATAACTGCAACCTGGTCTCATAATCTTTTATAATTCTTTTCCAGTTAACAATAACTTCCAACAACTTCAGCATTTACAAATGCCAGATGCCAAAAGAAAACACAGTCATCACTATCTATGCTTTTTCTGCTATACTTCTTGTGCTGTGGATTGCCGCAAAGATTGTGAAGACACGTGGGGTTCTTTACACTAAGGTTGAAGGTCACATTGATTGACCTTCAGGGGATGGAGTGCTGGTTTGTCTTCTCTAGGGAAGAGTTGACATTGGAGGGTGAATGATTTTACTTGTTTATACTTATATTTATTGTTATTGATATTCTTATCATTATTGTTATTGTTATTATTGTTGCTATTATTATTGCTATCACTATTACTATTGGTGATATTGTTATTATTATTTGTAAGTATATTCATGTATTCTGTGATAATTTGCAGTCCTTTATTAGTATGATATATCTTGTTCAGTATCAATCACTAAATAATTCTTAAGGTTAGTTGCTTCTTAGGCAGTATCGAGTATTAGATTTTTCATTTCTTGCCATAGTCATGAAAACTTTTCTTGCCAAAGTTGATGTCATGTAGCTCTTTTAGGACTTTTTGACATAAGGCTATCTCCATATCAATTGAAGAAAAAGATACTTTCAATAGTGTTTTTATCCATTTCCTTAATAAAGCACTGTATTTGATATGGCATTAAAAATAGTAAATTAAATTTTCTATGCCTGATTCTCTTAGTTTATGCTGATAAAAGGCTTCTATCTGTAAAACAAAACCTTGACCCATATGTCAGATGGCAAATAACACGCCATATGCAGTTCAGCTTGTTCTATATTGTGCACGAACTTCATTTGTGTTTGGCCCTGTCTGCAATCATGAAGAAGTACAGCCTTCCAAAGTAGGCTTAATATCTCATATCAATTTCTCTTATTTAAAAATTAAATATGCTGCAGCCAAATTTGAAGATAGTGAGGAAAACATGTAATGCTACAGACAAAATTCTAGAAAGTGGAGAAAAAAAGTTTCAAAGCTTTATTGGGGTTGCATCCAGCATTTGCCTTGGTTTTGGCGTGGGCAAAGGCTGTCATTGTTAGGTTAATTTGAGGTGCATAGATGTTTTCGAATAGCTTGGTGGATTTCTTGAACAGAGGTAGATTTTTTTTTGAAGGGCATGCTGAAATGGAATGAGAAAGTACTTTGATGTATATTTATAAATATTGTTGATTTTATTTATGGCATATTTATAACTTTTTTGTCTATCATTTATCATGCTAAGGTATGATAAAGAATACTAAGGCATTTTTAAAGATAGTAAAGTGTAATAATCACAAAGAAGTAATAAAAACAAGAACCACACTTATAAATGTTATGGATATGCATTTCTTATGTTGATATTAACTAAAGCAATGAAGGTTGTGATTTTAGTAAAAAAGAAATATTATAATTAGTGAATAATAAGATGATGCTGTCACCGAATGTATTAGTAAAATATGTCAAACAGTGATTGAATGCTGAAGATATTCATTGCTATGTACTGTTGCTCTTTAACGGTTACCCCAAACCTTGATGTGATTTATGTTCTTCCACGATCTGAATACGATTTTATGTGATACAGACACATGTCTCAACACCTATAATTATTATAGAAAGTCTGAGTGAATGTGATTATGAGTATGTATGAGTGAATGAGTAGGTGTATGTGTGAATGAATGCTTGAGGTGTGTGTGATTTAGAATCTTCCATGACTCAAGTACATTTTAAATTCTATAGTATAAACCAGTTTCTGGTAGTAGTGAAAGTTAGTCAGTTGGTGAAAGTGAGTGTGAGGGTTTTCCTTTGCATGAAGAAATTTGTTGGAGAATGTGTTACGATTTTAATTTAGACATCCCCCCCCCCCCATCCCTTGCCAGTTGTGGGGAGGCTTAGGAGACGGAGACTGAGGCTCCATGTTGGGGATCTCCCCCTACCTTAAGCCTCAGCCCTGGACTCAACTAATTTTGCATGGTCTCTTCTTCTCCCACCTCCCTTTTCTTTATCTTTCCTAACCCCTTCCCCTGTCCAATGCCTAAGGTGTAAGAGCCATGTTGAAAGGATGAAAGGTTGACTTTGTGCCAGTCATGAATGCCCTCAGGTTATTGGTTATTGCCTATCCCTTAACTCTCATGGGGACCCTGAGGGATGGACCATTTATCTTCACCACATATTTTAGGCTTACCATGTCCAGTAGTGAAGATTTTGTATCCTTAGTAGGGGCTATGAGGCTTGCCCTCTTATCAAATAGCCTCTCTGTTGAAACTAACTCCTCTGATTTACCAACCACTGACTCTCTTTTGATCATGGCTCTGAACACTGCTACTACACCCCCCTTGTCGATACAAACTATAAAATTAACCCACCCCGAATCATCTACCAGGTTCTAACTCGACCTTCAAAAGATTCCCCTTCCTCACACCCAGTATCCTCCAACCCACTTCCTGCATAGTCATCTTCATTTTCTACCTCCTCCTTCCTCATTACAACTCTCCAACCCTATTGTCCTTATCCCCACAGCACTATCTCACCGTAAGGTCTATATCAGAGGAGAATCTTGCCCCGTCAGACCATATCAACCCCCACCCCATCAGTGTCAGAAATGCTGGCATTTTGGCCATCCTGCAAACCACTCTTGCTTCATGGCCTGCCACTCTCTCTGTGCCCAACCTGGTCATGACTGTTTAAGCTGCTCTGCACAATCACGTATATGTGCAAATTGCAGCAGTTCCCATAATGTATTTTACAGGGGCTGCCCTACCTACAAGCTTGAGTTTGAGGTAACAGTTCACAGATACAAATTTGGCCTCACTCTATGGCAGGAAGCACGCCAACAAGGTTTTTCAATCACTCCCTACTCCAATACCATCCTTCATTCCACTCCTATCCTGTCTATGTATATATAATATATATAATATAATATATATATATGTATATATATATATATATATATATATATATATATATATATATATATTATATATATATATATATTTATATATATATATATATTTATATATATATATATATTTATATATATATATATATTTTTATAT